>NC_085086.1:3271416-3324844 GCF_963422355.1 Corticium candelabrum
GTGACACAAAGTACGTAACGCTTGAGAGTGATGATCACCCGCTAGATAAACCCCCTCTATCATTCCACTTTGCAGCCAAAGTGACATCCAAATAACTATTACAGATGGAGATATTAAAATCAACTATTCAAACTATTTTGAATATTCCCACGACTAGTACAAGTTTGTATGTTCAGTTTTACTTCAAAATCGCACATTTGTAGAAGTAGTGATCAGATATCTTCATACTTATGGGCCGATTTTAAAAAATTGGAACTCTGGTAGTACATAAAGATAACATTTAATTCCTTTCAAACTTAATTTGTGTTGAACAACTTATATCATCAATAGAAATACCACCTAAATTAGAACTATTATGATTAAAAGCCATCTCTACAAGCCACTCGAAGACATTATAATTAATTAGCTCTTTGCAGCCAAAGTAACATCCAAATAACTATTATAGATGGAGATATTAAAATCAACTATTTAAACTATTTCAAATATTTCCACGAATAGTACAAGTTTGTATGTGGAGTTTACTTCAAAAACTGCACATTTGTAGAAGTAGTGATCAAATATGTCCATGTTTATGGACCAATTTCTAATAGTTTGAGCTCTAGTATTACATGAAGTAAACCATCAATTCATTTCAAACTTGATATTTATGTTGAACAACTCATATCATCAATAAAAATACAGTTTTAATTAGAATTATTATGAGTAAAAGCCATCTCTACAAGCCATGCACTTGAAGACATTATAATTCATTAGCTCTTTGCAGCTAAAGTGATATCCAAAAAGTATTATAAAGAGACATTTAATATCAACTATTCAAACTATTTAAAAATATTTTCACAATCGGTACGAGTTTGTATGTGCAGTTTTACTTCAAAAACCGCACATTTGCAAAAGTAGTGATCAGATATGTCCACACTTATTGGCAGATTTCAAATAATCGGAGCTTTGGTATTACATGGAGACAACATTCAATTCCTTTCAATCTTAATAATTGTGTTGATTAACTCAGATCATTACCAGAAATAAAATTTGAAGAAGAAATACTTTGACTAAAAGCCGTTAAGAATCACTGCAATACGAAATCTTCGAAACGCAAGCAAAACCCAATGCAGTTCCTTCCAACTGACCGAACAGCGTGCGAGTTATCTTTCTTTACTAATTATTGATCTTGATAAAGAATGAGAGAAATTAAGTACAGGGAGGGCGCGAGCAAAGTATTAGAATGTCGAGGCACATAAAATAGTTGTAAATTCTAGACTATTCAGTAAAAGTCAATATGTTTACACAATTTGAAGAGATAAACTTTCCCTATTTCTTTCTCTTTGTTCAACCTTTTGGAAGACAAAAGAGTTCCTACAAAGCCTTACGCCTTCTTCTACAAAAGATACAGCAATGAACAATCCAGCGATAGTCAAAGACGTGTCCCGAAAAGATACTTTGTCACACCAGCTCCAGTAGCTGTCTATGACACTGCATGGTTACAAAGTGGTTTTGCCGCGCCAGCGACTTAGTTGAAAAGAGACGTACGTGCATGCCATATTTTGTTATTAATGACTTCGTCTATGTAAACCTAAGTCAATTAGTCATGCAAACGTTCCAGATGTTGAGGTTTACTTAGTTACGTACCAGAAACGTTACACGTATAGGACGTCGTGCATACATGGAGCTGGCCGGGATTGACGCTTTTGAAGAAGATTCCAAAAGAGAAAATACAGGTACCTCTTTCTTTTCTTGTTTTTGTTACTGCAGCTACAACAAATGCTTATATTTTATTAGAAAACACTAACTACTCTAACGCTTCATGTCAATAGCGAAGGCATCGCAAAACTCACAGCAAGTTCGCAACGTGCTCGCAGCAAAACTTTCTGATGAGTGGTTTCACACGTGCAGCTTCAACAGGCTCAGCTTTGCACGCGGAGCTGGAGTCGGCTTCACACGTGGAGCTGGAGACGGCTTGAGTTCACAAGTGGAGTTGGGTCGGCTTACACACGTGGAGCTGACGTTGGCTTCGCACGTGGAGTGGTAACAACCACTAGTACAGCTGCCGCCTACATGAAAGTAATAGCATTCAATATGTTTCCAAGGATAGATGTCCTTGAAATCAGTTTGTCAATTTAGCAACAGCACGATCCATCACTGTGTTATATAATAGAATGGCCTTTTCTCAAATAGAACGCACTTATCCTCTACCACAAATAAAGTACATGATTCTGTGTCTCTATACTACAGTTTACATAGTTTTACCTTTCACACCTACAATCACCCGTTCTCAAACAGTTAAGAATCTCCATCCACATTGTATCGTATTTTTAAGGTGGTTTTTTCTCAACAGGTTTGCATCGACTGGCTTAATTCTTTGGATAAGCCCATCACCTGGAGTGTTTTTTCTGAATACCTATCATAGTATATTCGTCTCTGTGGGTACCGGTGCTTGTATCGCAGGTCTCTGAGATGTCGTCAAATCGCATGTAGAACTCAGATATCTGTTTGGTGGTTAGGTTAGATTTTGGAATGTTTCTGGCAGTCCTTTCCAAATATCTCGCTTTGTACGTCACCCACGTACGATCATAAGTTTTCTGGTAGACACCAGCGCATCGAAGGCTGGATTGCATCTGGTAATGCCTCTAGGGATTCTCAAGCTGTAATTCGTAGAATCGAATTCTAACCCTACGCGATTTGATACAGATTGGGAGCTTGAGTAGTCCTCGTGTTAAAGAGTATATTGTCTTTGTACTCTCCAATATAACACTCATTTCTCCATGCCCACTGATTGGGGTGAATTTAAATGAGGCATGAGGTAGAGATCGAATTCACCAACGAGGTTGGTTGCACGCATGGAGTTGGAGTTAGCTTTACAAGTGGAAAGGTTATAACCATTGGTGTATTTGAGGTGGGTTTTGCATTTGGAGTTGATAAATCAACCTCACCGTCAGATCGTTGCGTCAATCAATGGCAGCGATACTCTCATCGTTCAACTCAAAAGTAATCAAACCCTAATTTTCAAGAAGATGCTTAATTAAATCGCTAGATTGATGCTTCCATCGTGCATATACTTTTCTAGCAATCGCACCCTTTCGGTTACCACCTCTCCAATACAAAACACTATTTTCCCAAAGCTGGCGCACTCCCGATCTCTCCAATACCAGCGACTATTTTTCCAAAGCTGGCGCAAAAGAATGTATTAATTTGGAAAATTGCTCTCTAGGTAGTAGGGTAAAGTACCGCGTTCTAGCGAACTTACGGGATCCGCGTGAACTTTAGCCCCCATTTCAAGAGGTCACCTGCTACATATTGCACAATACTACATGTATCAGCAAGAATTACATGACGTTCTTCATCAATCAATATGGTTTGTAAGTATATACTACGCGAATGTTTCTTTCCAAAATCATGAACTATTGATTTAAACTTCCTTTAATTTGAAATGCTCTAATCTTGATTGTCGCTTGACTCGCTTCCATATTGTCGAGAAACATCCGCAAGAACATTCGGGAAATGAGTGACACACCTCGTAGACTCGACGTAGAGACCTTGGCGCTTAGAAGCACTGCGGGCTTTGTGGTAGATCTGTGTCTGGTTTGAGAACACTTGCATGCCTTCTTTGTGCGCGATGCAAGCACAATGCAGTTAAGCAGAATTTTAAAATACACAACATATTCCATCAATATCCAGCAGCTACGTTATACGCAAACACTGTCTTCAACCAATGTATTTTAAACTTCAACTTTACAAACACAAACAACCAGTAAACATTCATATCTAATCAGATAACGAACTCATTTTCAATTAACTATCGATAGTTCACGTCTGCGTGAGCTGCAATTGTATTCATCATTGCGTTTTACTTCAACAATTAACTCAAGCAGCTCCGTCGCAGACAATACCTTATCCTTTGACTTCTTATTACGACTGATCATGCTCCAAAAATGACGACAAACAGATGAAAGTTGTGAACATGAGTCGTATAACTTGATGAGGAGACAGATTAGTTGATGCAGATCATCATCATATGACTCAGCACGTTCACTTATCTTATTATGCATGAGACAAGATGCTACTGGATCTAACAGTTTGGCGGTCAGTCGAGATGTGATAAATACAGTGGTAGGGCTGATGTAGCCGTGAATGATTCCCACTTGATGATGCAAATAGTCAACTGCACAAACAATGCCATGAGAAATATCAACTCGTTCGTGTACATTCATCTCTTCATTCACGACTGAATCATCAAGCACATCAGACAAAGACGTTACAACCTTCTCCATCACCAACATGTCACTACCCGTAGACACAGTCACACCATATGTCACAGCTATATTGGGATGGTGGAACATAGAGAAAACAACAGATGAACTGCAAGCACCGTTGGAAGGAATGGATAGAAATGTGAATAAGCTTCTATCACTAAACACTAACGACAAAATAACATAAAATATTAAGTAAACTGATATAAAGCACATTACTTGCAGAAGTTTGAGCAGATAAATGAGTACTAATAGAGTTGGTTTGAGACTTGCTTGATGATGATATCATATCTCTATCCCTTTTAGCAATCATGTCTTCTGGAGTGTCAATTGTTTGGTGTCTTGCAACTAATGCCGCAAAATGAAAGAATTCTCCATGATGTCCACAATGATTTTTGTTTTCTTTTCGGTGAGATCTATGATATGGTTTTCCACCTGTGTGTATTCTCATATGACCTTGTAGATGACCAGAATGAGTAAACTTTTTTCCACACTCACTGCACTCATATGGTCTTTCTCCTGTGTGTATTCTCATATGAATTTGTAGACTACCAGATTGAGTAAATTTCTTTCCACACTCACTGCATTCATATGGTCTTTCTCCTGTGTGTATTTTCCTATGCTTTTGTAAATTACCAGAATCGCTAAACTTCTTTCCACACTGACTACATTCATATGGCTTTTGTCCTGTGTGCATTCTCATATGAACTTTTAGATTTTCAGATTTAGTAAACTTCTTTCCACACTCACTGCATGAAAATGGCTTTTCTCCTGTGTGCACTCTCATATGAACTTTTAGATGACCAGGTAGAAAGAACTTCTTTCCACACTCACTGCATTCGAATGGTCTTTCTCCTCTGTGCATTCTCATATGAACTTTTAGATGACCAGAATCAGTAAACTTCTTTCCACAATCACTGCATTCATATGGCATTTCTCCTGTGTGTATTTTCCTATGCTTTTGTAGACTACCAGATCGAGTAAACTTCTTTCCACACTCACTGCATTCACATGGCCTTTCTCCTGTCTGCATTCCCGTATCAACTTTTAGACGACAAGAATATCTAGAGTTTTCCGCACTCACTGCATTCATATGGCTAAACACGTAAGTTAGAAAGCAATAGTGTGCAACGATTAGTCACCAATTAACCTTCTTCTATGCATTGGGGTCACAAGAAATTTTCACTTTCTCAACATTGCAGAGACAAAATTCAAGCGAAATCAATACTGTTTTCGGTGAAGTCTTGACGCGCTATCTCAGGACTTAAGTAATCGCAAAACAGATCTGGTGTAATAACATACGGGATATGCTAGCACTGCCTTGCGCCGCTAGTACTAGGCTAGAAGCAGTCCACCACTGAAAAGCTCCTTTTCTAAAGCTAGACACGTAATCGACAACAGCGAATTGTCAAAAGATCGAGCGAGAGACCCAAAACATCTAACGCGCACACCGCGTAGACCAAAGCACGCACATATCGTGTCTATATATGCATGCACTGTAGTCACAACATGCCCATAGGTAAGGATTATACTTACAGTTACTGCAGTGACGAAGAGAAGCGTGGTTGAAACAGATCTGACGTAACGTGCGCTAAAAAAAACGAGTTCTGGTTGATTACTACTACACCGTGACCGGTTCTTTCTGCGGTCTTAATCTTCGGAGATTTCAGAATGTAGGCAAAACTTTTAATTACTGAAAATTCAATTTTTGCATTCTAACAAGAAAGAAAGTTACAGCACACATATATTCACATGCTCCGGACAAGTGACTTCCTTGGACTCCGAGGATAAGCCTATAGATACCGTATCCGCGAATTTTATTTATGCGTTTCGTGATTTCTTCGCAAAATTCGCAGAATTGTTATGATCGAAGAAATAACCAGTTATAATTAATTAAGGCGCGTACTTAGCTTATGTGTGTTCGGGGAGCCATTTCAGGCGAAGGTCGCCTCTTACTTCGGTGTCTATAGACGACCAACGTGCATGCAATATTTGCACCAGAAGTCAGTGTTGCTGGCTGGTGCCAAAATTGTGGCCCCAAACCGTTCTCTGGTACTGGCCACTTGATTAATTAACATTAATAAAATAGCCTATATCTGAAATTAAATTTTACCAAGTCCAAACTCGAAAAATCTGCTGACTTGAGCTAACTCCTCTAAACGGTGCCCTTATATTATACAGATCAATGATTGCAAAATGCTCTACAGAGTTAGCTGTTAATCTGCGGACCTGAGAATAGGTTAGCAATGAATACCAAGCCATGACTTCCACGCCAAGTCTGGTGCCACAATTATTTTGAATAATGGTGCCACAATTATCACCATCACCATACCAACGGCAACCTTAGATGTAGACGCTGTAATTGCTAAAGTGCTGGCCTGGGTCCCACGTTCCATATGTACCTAAATCGATTTAAGCAGATTTGACTCCAGAACTCTTGCAGTTGGCGCGTAATGTGTAGTGGTTATCAGTATCATCTTTATATTATGCATTTTTACCACCAACGTCTTCCAATAGACCTGTAATTAAAAATATAATAATTAGAATAGAGCATATGATGTACAACTTTGAGGCCGAGTACAGGGCTAAATGAAACGAACCAATAAAAACTGCAGGTACAGAGGCAGATCCAGGGTGGTGCCTAGGCATCTCATTTGTCAGGTCGGGAGACTGCGTAAGTACCAAAATACAAGTTCCTGGAATGATATGACTTTTTCTATAAGCCAACATAGTTAGAAAACTGTCCTGTAAAGCCAATTGAGACAACAGTCATTCCTAGATGTAAACCTATCAAACAATGTGTCAAAACTAATTTTCCTAACATTCTTACTCCTACACCAGTTGCTACTGTTAACGCAGTATCAGTGGCCTATAAACCTTTTAATTACTGCCCAGTATGTTGAAGAAAGCCATTCTGCGTCGTTGTTTGTTAAAATTTACAAATGTACTCAAAGTTGCATCATTACCGCCGTCAGTTGTACATACACGTGTATATATGTAGGTTTCCTGTTCCTCGTGTTTCCTGTTTCTTATGAGTACACACCTAGAACATAATTAATACACCATGATTCTATGTAGTACTCTAGATATGAAATTGATCTTTTAATAAAACATTAACGTATACTATGGTATTCAACAACTTTTCATAAACCTCCAAATTTGTCCAAGCATTTTATTTTTGCACCACCCTTTTTCCAATCTCGATCCGCTACTGACGTACGCCTCTGAATTACATACTATAGGATGGCCTGTTAACGTCGCCCTAGACCTCTAACTTGCCTCTAGAGGCACGTTCATTGTGCGCATAGCATTCGGCAATTACATTGTTAGATGGCTTGGCTTTTATCTCTGGCACGACTTTGAGAGTGAAAGTACAAGATAATTATATTATGTCCATGCATGGTGTAACGATTGAGACACCATGTGTTCTATAAGCTTCTAATCTTATATATAGATGCATGTTACACAGCAACTGCAGTAAACGAAAATTAAGACTAGAGTATTACTTCAGTATGTCATGTCAATGTTTAATGACTAGCTAGTTTTAGTTCAAGTTGAACTAAAACTAGGCGGTTGGAAGAGCATTGAAACAAAATTTATTTTTAGGCGAACAATAATCATTTGTATCAGTTATGCTAGGACAGCAGCCGTCTCACCTAGTTGACCATTTCTTTGCATTTCATGCCAACAATACACCGCCGAATCTAATACCAATTTGCAGCGTGGTAGTTTGAGAAATGAACTCATGTATTGTGCGCGGTTAATTAGTGTAACTACGTAGCACTCAGCGTCCGTGCATTAATTAAACAAATCGTACGTAGTACACAACACATGCAACTACGAGTCAACTCTACACTAAGTGACTTCCTGAACATGGTAGGTTCACTGCAACTGCACTGCTATTTTGCCACACCTAGATGTTTGCATGCAGTTCTACGTGAGGAGAGCCACTATCGTACAAACGAGCTGCTTGCTAAGTCAAAAGCAGTAGTAAGTTTGACTGTACCGTCACATTTCAATCCGTGCTCAGATGGCAATACACGCCAACTTTGCATGATCATGATGTGGACTCGGTTCCCGTCTGCATACCGCTGCTTTGATAAACCAGTGAAACAGAGCCGGCGGCTCGCACACCATTTCCCCCACAGACTAGCTAGCATCGGCCTCCCAAACCCTTGTAGCGCCGATTCAAAATCGTAGTACCGCCTCTTCTCAATATGTTGCGGTTGGTCCTAGGACCCGCATTAGTGTTCAGTTTTATAAATGCATACCTTTCCAATTATGCCCGTAATCCAAGAACGACGGAGACACGTCGCGCTACAACATCGTGTCGCATCCCGCTGCACGGGTACCTTTGTGTTGAAAATTCGCGATGCGCGCATCCGCTGTGACTCGACGCATCCGCTGAGACTCGATCGTCCGGATTCGATGTGAATTGCCGCGAAATCGCGACAAAACTTCGCCGTGAATTCTCCGCAAGACTTTGTCTAGTAGACGTGATCATGAAGTCTTTGAGAATGCAGCTGGCTGGCTATAGTGTAGATGTCGAAGCATCGGTTCGAACAAACGGCTCTACTAGGTGTCGTTACTGCCGTTGACAGGCGCAGAATACAAATCACGACGTGTAGGGGCGTAAGTTTGCGTGGAGAGCGCACTACAAGTCGTCGTTTGTGTACAGTGTAGTCTTTGGTAGACAGCAGCTAGGCCTTCGTTGAATACAGGAAAGGTATGCATTTATGAAACTTAATACTAATCCTAGTCCTAGAACCAACCGCAATATATTGAGAAGAGGCGGTACCATCCCAGACCCGGGCAAGTCGATTTTGAATCGGCGCTGCACGAGTCTGGGAGGCCGAGGCTATAGACTAGCTGACAGACGCGCAAGAGTGGTAAACACTTGCTACGTCGGTTTCAAACCTGCAGATGAGTTCGAATTCAGCAGACAGAAACGTTGCAGGAGAGTGTAGGTTCACCGGACCAGCCCCATGCAGGTCATTCCTGGGCTCATTGTGATTGGAACCGACACTTGGGGACTTGGTAAATCCGCGTCTGGTTGAGAACACTTGCATGCCTTCTTTGTGCGCGTTGCAAGAACAATGCAGTAAAGTAGAATTTTAAAATACACAAAATATTCCATCAATATCCAGCAGCTACGTTATACGCACTGTCTTCAACCAATGTACTTTAAACTTCAACTTTACAAACACATACAACCAGTAAACATTCATATCTCATCAGATAACGAACTCAATTTCAATTAACTATCGATAGTTCACGTCTGCGTGAGCTGCAACTGTATTGCTCATTGTGTCTTAATTCGTCAATTAACTCAAGCACCTCCCTGGTAGGCACCACTTTATCCCTTGACTTCTTATCACGACTGATCATGCTCCATAACTGACAACAAACACATGAAAATTGAGAACATGAGCCGTATAACTTGATGAGGAGACAGATTAGTTGATGCAGATCATCATCATATGACTCAGTACGTTGACATATCTTATCATGTATGAGACAAGATGCTGCTGGATCTAACAGTTTGGCGGTCAGTCGAGATGTGATAAATACAGTGGTAGGGCTGATGTAGCCGTGAATGATTCCCACTTGATGATGCAAATAGTCAACTGCACAAACAATGCCATGAGAAATATCAACTCGTTCGTGTACATTCATCTCTTCATTCACGACTGAATCCTCAAGCACATCAGATAAAGACGTTACAACTTTCTCCATCACCAACATGTCACCTCCCGTAGACACAGTGACACCATATGTCACAGCTATATTGGGATGGTGGAACATAGAGAAAACAACAGATGAACTGCAAACACCATTGGAAGGAATGGATAGAAATGTGAATAAACTTCTATCACTAAACACTAACAACAAAATAACATAAAATGTTGAGTAAACTGATATAAAACACATTACTTGCAGAAATTTGAGCAGATAAATGAGTACTATTAGAGTTGGTTTGAGACTTGCTTGAGGACGACATCATATCTATATCCTTTTCAGCAATCCTGTCTTCTTGAGTGTGAACTGTTTGGTGTCTTGTAACTAGTGCCGCAAAATTAAAGAATTCTCCATGACTTTCACAATGGTCTTTCTCTTCTTTTTGATGAGAACTATGATATGGCCTTTCTCCTGTGTGCATTCTCATATGAATTTTTAGACTACCAGATTGAGTAAATTTTTTTCCACACTCACTGCATTCATATGGTCTTTCTCCTGTGTGTATTCTCATATGCTTTTGTAGATTACCAGAGTGAGTAAACTTTTTTCCACACTCACTGCACTCATATGGCTTTTGTCCTGTGTGCATTCTCATGTGAACTTTTAGATTTGCAGATTGAGTAAACTTCTTTCCACACTTACTGCATGGAAATGGCTTTTCTCCTGTGTGTATTCTCATATGAACTTTTAAAAGACCAGATCGAAAAAACTCCTTTCCACACTCACTACATTCAAATGGTCTTTCTCTTGTGTGCATTCTCATATGAAATTTTAGATTACCAGAATCAGCAAACTTCTGTCCACACTCACTGCATTCATATGGTCTTTCTCCTGTGTGTCTTTTTCTATGCTTTTGTAGATTAGAAGATTGACTAAACTTCTTTCCGCACTCACTGCATTCATATGGCTTTTCTCCTGTGTGCATTCTCATATGAACTTTTAGATCACTAGAACGACTACACTTCTTCCCACACTCACTGCATTCACATGCATATGGTCTTTCTTCTGTGTGCACTTTCATATGAAATTTTAGATGACCAGGTCGAAAAAATTTCTTTCCGCACTCACTGCATTCAAATGGTCTTTCTCCTGTCTGCATTCCCGTATGATCTTTTAGACAACCAGAAGTAAAGTCCTTTCCACACTCACTGCATTCATATGGCTACGAAAAATATACACGTAAGTTAAAAGACAATAGTGTACAACGATTAGTCACAAATTAACTCAGTTTCTGCTACTAGAACCTTCTTCTGGACGATGGGGTCCCATACAATTTTCTCTTTTCGAAGATTGCAGAGACAAAATTCAAGCCAATCAATGCTGTTTTTGGTATAGTCTAGACGCGCAAACTCAGGACATAATCGCAAAGAATAGATCTGGTGTAACAACATACGGGATATCATATGCTAGAACTTCACTTGCACCTCTAGGTACTACTGGTGGGCTAGAAGCAGTCCACCACTGAAAAAGCTCCTTTTCTAAAGCTATACACGTAATCGACAACAGCAAATTGTCATAAGATCGAGCGAGAGACGAAAAACATCTAGCGCGCGCACCGTAGACCAAAGCACGCGCATGTTGTGTCCATGCACTGTAGAAAATGTGTCACAAAATGTTCATAAGTAAGGATTATACTTACAGTTAGTGACGAATAGAAGTGTGCAGATCTGACGTAACGTGCGCTAAAGAACAAGTTCTGGTTGATTTCTATATAAACTAGTTGTACAGTACGGTATCCGTAGGCGCCTCGCGTTCGTGAGTAACACGTCTAACGGAGTTTTCAGACCGAAACGCCGAGTCCTAGCTAGACAATACGTATTTGTTGAAACCCTAGCTGTCATGGAAGTAAACATGCGATTGATTGATTGATTGATTGACTGAGACTATTTTACGACGGGAATCCCTCGACACAGAGGCTCTTCCGGGAACCGTGCTTACAAGAAACTATCTACACTTAATTACACTAAATCTAATCAAGCATACAGATATAGTTTCCTAGACGATATCTAAACACTACTCTATTTGAAATCGTTCTCAATGAGGAAGAGAGCGAGTTCCAGAGACACTGGGCCCGATAGAAGAAGGTACGGCGCAGGGCTTCAGTGTGCGGCCGTGAGACGATGACTTCTGACGCTGCGAACTTCCTAGTAGTCTAGATTACGTATTATAATATATATATATATATATATAAAGGCCTGGTATAAGTAGTCGTCGTTTTGCGATCGTGATCAAAACAATTGAAATGTACAGTCTAGGTATGCACTCAATTCCGTTGTAACGACAGTGGTATGGTATTTACTGACATAGAAATTGATATCGGCAAACATTGACTGTCAACAGTGTTAGATGCAGCACAGTGTAGTAAAGGATTGATTGTACATAGTATGGGACGTGCAGACCCGAATCCAGATGGGGTTCAGGGGATTTCAACCACCTCTTTTCCAATAGGTGTGGTTCAATAATTTCATATAATTTCATTAGAAAAGAGAAAATTAGTAATGCTATAAATAACTGCTACCAGGTCAAGCCCCTCTATCAAAAATTAATGGATCCGGCGCTGTATACGTTATACGAACACTGCTTTAACCAATGTATTTTAAACTTCACCTTTACAAACACATACAACCAGTCAATATTGATATCTAATCAGATAACGAACTCAATTTCAATTAACTATCGATAGTTCACGTCTGCGTGAGCTGCAACTGTATTCCTCGTTGTGTTTTAATTCGTCAATTAACTCAAGCAGCTCCGTCGTAGACACCACTTTATCCCTTGACTTCTTATCACGACTGATTATGCTCCAAAAATGACGACAAACAGATGAAAATTGTGAATATGAGCCGTATAACTTGATGAGAAGACAGATTAGTTGATGCAGATCATCATCATATGACTCAGCACGTTGACATATCTTGTCATGCGTGAGACCAGATGCTGCTGGATCTAACAGTTTGGCGGTCAGTCGAGATGTGATAAATACAGTGGTAGGGCTGATGTAGCCGTGAATGATTCCCATTTGATAATGCAAATAGTCAACTGCACAAACAATGCCATAAGAAATATCAACTCGTTCGTGTACATTCATCTCTTCATTCACAACTGAATCATCAAGCACATCAGACAAAGACGTTACAACTTTCTCCATCACCAACATGTCTCTACCCATAGACGCAGTAACACCATATGTCACAGCTATATTGGGATGGTGGAACATAGAGAAAACAACAGATGGACTGCAAACACCATTGGCAGGAATAGATAAAAATGTGAATAAGCTTCTATCACTAAACACTAACAAAAAATAACATAAAATGTTGAGTAAACTGATGTAAAACACATTACTTGCACAATTTTGAGCAGATATATGAGTACTATTAGAGTTGGTTTGAGACTTGCTTGAGGACGACATCATATCTATATCCTTTTCAGCAATCCTGTCTTCTTGAGTGTGAACTGTTTGGTGTCTTGCAACTAGTGCAGCAAAATGAAAGAATTCTCCATGATTTTCACAATGGTCTTTCTCTTCTTTTTGGTGAGAACTATGATATGGCCTTTCTCCTGTGTGCATTCTCATATGAATTTTCAGACTACCAGATTGAGTAAATTTCTTTCCACACTCACTACATCCATATGGTCTTTCTCCTGTGTGTATTCTCTTATGCTTTTGTAGATTACCAGAGCGAGAAAACTTTTTTCCACACTCACTGCATTCATATGGTTGTTGTCCTGTGTGCATTCTCATGTGAACTTTTAGATTTGCCGATTGAGCAAACTTCTTTCCACACTCACTGCATGGAAATGGCTTTTCTCCTGTGTGTATTCTCATATGAACTTTTAGAAGATCAGATCGAAAAAACTCCTTTCCACACTCACTGCATTCAAATGGTCTTTCTCTTGTGTGCATTCTCATATGAAATTGTAGATTACCAGATTGAGTAAATTTCTTTCCACACTCACTGCATTCGTATGGTCTTTCTCCTGTGTGTATTCTCCTATGCTTTTGTAGACTACAAGATCGACTAAACTTCTTTCCACACTCACAGCATTCATATGGTTTTTCTCCTGTGTGCATTCTCATATGAACTTTTAGATCACTAGAGCGACTAAACTTCTTCCCACACTCACTGCATTCACATGCATATGGTTTCTCTTCTGTGTGCACTCTCATATGAAATTTTAGATGACCAGGTCGAAAAAACTTCTTTCCGCACTCACTGCATTCAAACGGTCTTTCTCTTGCCTGCATTCCCGTATAATCTTTTAGATGACCAGAAGTAAGTTCTTTCCACACTCACTGCATTCTTATGGCTACGAAAAATATACACGTAAGTTAACAAGACAATAGTGTACAACGATTACTCACAAATTAACTCAGTTTCTGCTACTAGAACCTTCTTATGGGCGATGGGGTCCTATGAAATTTTCACTTTCCCAAGATTGCAGAGACAAAATTCAAGCCAATCAATGCTGTCTTCGGTATAGTCTAGACGCGCTATCTCAGGACTTACTCGCAAAGAAAATCTGGTGTAACAACATACGGGATATGCTACCATTTCACTTGCACCGCTAGTACAGTACTAGGCTAGAAGCAGTCCACCACTGAAAAGGCTCCTTTTCTAGAGCTAGACACCTAATCGACAACAGTGAATTGTCATAAGATCGAGCGAGAGACCAAAAACATCTAGCGCCCAGACCGCAGACCAAAGCACGCGCATATTGTGTCCATGCACTGTAAAAAATGTGTCACAACATGTCCATAAGTAAGGATTATACGGATTATACTTACAGTTAGTGACGAACAGTAGCGTGCAGATCTAACGTAACGTGCGCTAAAGAACAAGTTCTGGTTGATTACTGTGTAGCCTATTTTTTGTGTTTCAGCCCAGAGCCGTATATAGGGCTCTGCTTCAGTCGGATGTCGGTTCTTACTAGACTCGTAAGCAGTCCTCTCGGACTCCTCGCGCGATCCACATGTTTTAGCAAGGGGCCATATTGTGTCATGTGACCATATATTACTCGAGGCCCGGATACTCGCGATAGCAGTCGTTCGAGGTGCGACCGACCGACCGACCGACCGCATTTATACCCGATTAGCGCAGATGCAAATGAAGCTATTCCGACCAATAGATGAGAAGTGGTGTCATTACTGACCACTACTAACGAACGTGATGTCACCCTAAAAGGCTCCACCTCTCGGCAGTTGTGCTACGAGAATTCAGCCATCGGGAGTCCGTCCTGTACATGATGTTTATTCCTTTGCTTTACGCATAGAAACAACGCCTATATTTATATTTGCACGTGTATGTTTTCCCATCAACAACCAGGCGTGTAAAATAGACGGTGGACAGTTCGAGTTGCATTTTCCATTTTCCTCCTTTCAACTTCCATTCTTCCCACTTCCGCTACCATTCTGCCTCTAGAACACAGTGGTTTTATTTCTAAACCTCTAGAACCACTATTACCTCTATCTAATTAGTAAGATTTGAGCCCATTAGTCGGGTTGTCTAGCAGTCATGTGGCTTTTGCAACATAGTTGAATACTGTAACATGTTGAAGGTGACGCCACCATGCCACTTTCTACCGCAGGCAGATGTTCTACTCAACATCAATTCGATTCTTTGCTCAAAAGCACAGGGGACCCGAAGATGAAGACATCGATTGGAGATATGGCGAAAGGCCTACTTCGTAGGTAAACGGTCTGCATGTTTTTCGTGTCTAGTCATTAAATATCTTGTCTTACTGAGTGGTCTTGTCTTACTGAGCAGAAGATTATCTAATCAAAATATTTTATTTGACGTAATCACAACATCGTCTTTGGCGATGGTTGACTGTTATGACGTTGAACATCTAAATGTTTACAGGTATCAAATTGTCAATTGCCATAATCATTACAGTTGTACAAACTCAATTGTCAGATAACTGTTGAAGACACATGGATTTGTACATGTGTTAAATTCTGTTGGTAACTTGACACCATTGAGCTGCTGGCCAGTTGCACCACACGTCCTAGGTCATGTAGAGAGTGAGCTTCTATAGTATTTTATGTTCAATTTTTATCCGAATTCCAATAATCCGATGTTCTGTCATGGAAGTACCGAATTTATAGTAATAACTGACACATGAAGTCGAAACCCGGCACATTTCTTTCATAAAGTGTTTCTACGATGCTCACTCTCTTTTCAGCTGATCACTAAATGATTAAGTTAATGCAACTGAGATGGAAAGGCGATAAGTAGTGAAATTCGAGCTCTCTGAATAGTGAGCACCCGCCAGCGACACGTTTATCGACAAATGGAAATGTTGTATGGTACGATACCCATGTAGGCTTACAGAGTATGCAGATTACACCATGCAAAAACTGAGGAGTGGAGCAAGGCGTTGAAAGCTTTATATAAAAATTTATACATGAACGTTTCCCACCCAACATCCCCAACAACTCAAGTAAGCATGTCCCAACTACATACATCCTCTATCTCTAAATTCAAACGTTGTAAAACCAATCTAGCACTATATGACCATAATTTCACAGATAATTGTTGTAATAAGTTGTTTAATTAAAGACTTTGAAAACGCCATGTGACTCAGTGCGGAAATTCTCGAAGCTAGAGAGCGTAGGATCTTGAGACTGTATGATGTCCAGAAACCGACAGTTTCCACAGCAAGTGGATAAAATATACCACTAGCTGCTGTAGCTCCATCAGCATGACGAAAGTCTTTGCAAGCTTCTGCAGCTTCTGCAACAGCTCCTGCATTGATGGCAGCTTTAATAATGAATGAAGGCTGCAGGCTGTTGGCTACTGTTACATCGAAGAAGCCAGGGCGACCCAGAAGAAAATCAGGATGCATATATCACATATATCACCAGGACGACTGTTGTCATAGTCAGAACAACGTTGTTCCCCTTTCGCATGCTTGTTGTCCGTTATGAGAGCGTGGTAATCGCTTCGCAAATGGCGTGGTGGCGTTCGATCCGGAGAGGACCGTGACCGCAGCTATATAAATTATATATAAATTATATATATTACAATATATTATATTTTCGATAGCATGCCTAATGCATGCCTACACATAAACATCTAGCTATTTCTAACAACCGTGTCTCTACTATTGACTGCTAAACGTTCTAAAATTAGTCTAACATATATATATATATATATATATATATATATATATATATATAATAGACATACATTTGACAGATAGAGCTAAACCTATCCTATCATGACTGTAGACTTATTACGGGTATCTATATGTACCAGACGACCAACACATAACAAATAATAACTATGAAGTGCCACTTTATCATTCTAACAATGACACAACTTTCAAGACCATTTCTGTGTTGTGTTATGTCAAGAAATCCATGTTCTTTACCTCATCATGTTATTGTCTAGTCAATTCAGTAGCCTAGATATTGTTGCAGTTTGCATCATAAATACTGAGCTGAGATTGCATTCTACAGTGTAACTTTCCCGTCCTGCTACTGTTCACTTCATCTCTATGTCTCTTTGACATACAGTGACAATTGCATAGCTGTAAATTGGTTTGAGAAGACACATACATTGCATTCAGAACTATGTTTCATGCACGCGCGCACACACACACACACACACACACACACACACACACACACACACACACACACACACACACACACACACACACACACACACACACACACACACACACGACCACACAAAAACAAGCAAAAGCCAACAGACAGACATATCGTCACAATGATACAAGACTCATTTTCTCACAGAGCTCATAAAGTCCATTTACGACATGCAGTCACCTTTGGAAAAGCACTAGTAATTTAGTGAATTAAGAGGAGTCACTCTACATAACAGGGATAAGTACATCTCCTTTATTATTCTCCATGATAACAATGCACTCTGCACTTTAAATTTCCAGGTTCTGAAATTCACGAATGGACTTTTTATCATTTAGTCTTCCTAGATAAACAACTTACTTGAATAACTGCTTTGGACGTCCGCAAGAGAGACTTCAGCTCCAGTTTGTCTCCTTCGTAATCGTTTCTTTACTTGATGTACTGCAGTGTCAACATCAGACCATGGGAATCCTCCAAGACAGCACAGCTCTGAGCAGTAGTATGCAGCCCAGCTGAAAATAACCAATAGTGCTTCCTCTTCTGACAGGTCTTGATGTAAAGCAGGAGAATCAGCCACTGCAGGTCCTGCTTCATCCATTCTCTCTCTAAACTCTCTACAGCAATAAACAAGGAAAACAAACAGCGCAAAACCAGCGCACCAGGTGTATCAATGTCTCCTTTTTCCATAGACTAAAAGCAAAGGAATCGGGTCGATGTTGGGTACGACGTCCGCTAAGAAAGTGGCATCGTGGCGTCACCGTCAACTTCTGCTTTCTACCTAGCTAGCTAGAGCGTATTCGGCAAAGAAACGGCGTGACTATAATAACCACGTGACAGCCAATGCGCCAAACAAACTCTCGAAATATTAACGTTTACGACGAAGGTGTAAAAGTAAGCAAAGATGGAGGCGGAAGTGGGAAGAATGAAAGCGGAAGTGGGAAGAATGGAAGTTGGAAGTAGGAAAATGGAAAATGGAACTCGAACCGGCCACCGTAACAATACGTGCAGTGTAGATATAACTGACTTGTAACATTTTGCTTGTTCCGCAGTGGGTGCTTTCACACTGACCTTAGTGGTAATCTAGGTTAATTAATTGAGCTAGCTGAGTACACATTACCATATGGAACATGGAATTACAAAGTAATTGAGTTAGGCTAACACTGAGCAGCGTTCACACAGCACTGAAATGACCCACTAACCAATCTAGATACTAATTATATATATCTTGTTATTGTTGTCCCGTCAATATCTGGAAGGTTTGGAGGGTTTCGTCCTTTCACTAGAGACATGATCTTTACAAGCAACATCTGGTTGTACATTCTGCATAGCAACACTAGGATAGTAGTAAAAAGGACCTCTCGTTACCGACGCGCTTTTCTTCGCCTTCTCCTTTTCCACTGAAGACGCGCCCATGTAGCTTTGAGCGTTTGTAGCACATTCTAGAAAACGCGCCATTCTTCGCTGTGCCTAGAAGGCGGAGTGACTTAGTTGTAGGCAGAGCAACCAAGTTCTAACCTAGCTTGCAAGTGGGTTAGCGTTATAACCTAGGCTAGCCAAAGCCATTTTAACTAGGACCAATTTGTTAAATGGCGTCTGGAGCTAAATAATTAGAGCTAACCTAGGTTAGAAACGTCGTGTGAAAGCACCCAGTCTTCGTAGTGCCTCTGCAGTCTGACATCCTATATTTTCTATGTGCGGGGCTGAGCGGCCGCGGTGTTGTTGCAAAAAATCATTAGTGTCGTCTTCAACAGAAATTTGGTGCTCCACGGGAATTTTCGAAGAGAAATGCATCTACAGTCGGACGAAGCGGCTGACCTGTAAGTACGCTAGTGCGTCTCTATTAATTTTTGTTACGGTATCCAAAGTAAGAAAGACGCCTAATCTGCACCTGCATGTTTTCCCACATTAACGTTTTTTGTTTTGGCTCTCGCGGCTCTGAGGTCACCTGATTACGACAACCTAAGTGATTGCGGTTAGACGGATAACTGTGTAAATACGGTACCATGTGAGGTGATTTTCTATGGTGTCAAATTCATTAGCGTTCTATGCCTCAGCTGCCGTAGGTGTACACTGTACACATGTCTTAGCGCCATGTGGTGTGCATGTACACCAGCCCAGGGTTTAGCATTGTATCGTGCTTCTCTATTCATTTTATTAGTTTAATTAGAAACCGATCCTGTATGAAATGGTTACCACCTGCACTGTCAATACCCTAAACGTGAAAATGTTCGCGTGGTTAAAATTTTCGGTATTTTCGCGGTTAACACATTTTCCGCGAAATTAAACACCAAGCAAAATTTACAAAGGCGTGGCCCATTCTTCACACAACATTGTATTGTATTCACTCTCTCGTTTTCTCTTGCGGTCAGCCCTCCTAGGGGGACATTTTTGAATCGACACACAATAATTGTTTGCCGCCTTAACTGTCTTAGAACGGAACGTGAGAAGGCTGCGGAAGACACGGTCTTCTCTCCCCGCTCTGCGTAGCCAATTGCGTAGCAGCGCCATTGTAGACCACGTGATGGGTGGAAACCACGTGACATGCATCAAACCGCGAAAATTGTCCATGATGCAAAAAACGCGAAATTTTAATTAACGTTTACAGTATGGTGTGGAGTAATTAATCTCACGAGAGTACTATATATACGTTAACCGTCGCCTGCCAACACAAAAAAATACAAAGCCTAGGGCTCTTCTACAGCTATGGACTGATCAGAAATTAGAGTTACAAAGTATATCGTTTTCATTGCGACGAGCAAAAACCTCACTTCATGAACATTGTACCTTCAGTATCGATCTATCACAGTGGCGTAAGAAGATGTGCATGAGCGGAAGGGCTGTACCTTGGATCACGAGTAAGCAAAAACTACCTCTCTTGCCAGACCCTAAACAGATTTGCGAAAGTCAGTGGCACAGAAAATTATAAATCCTAGAGTGAGTTTAATTTCCCAGGCAACTCTGCACAGTATCTAGGCTAGTGTTTATTAATTAAGTAAAACCAAATACGCCAGAATGTTTCTTTCAATTTTAAGTGTAATATGATATATTTGTGCAGCCAGTCCACGACAGGTTAACTGGTGTTGTCAAATCACGCGAAACATCTCTAAGGAAATATTCCTCCATGTCGAAAACGTGCATATTACTGGGAGAATTATGATCTCGATAGTATGAATACAACTGTCCCTGCACAGCACCAAATCCGTAGACATCAAGCTCACTGCACAAATGCAAAGCAAAGACAACAGCATACATTCCGGCTGACGGACTTCTGTACCTCTTCAAACCATGTTTCATCCTGTATGTACTGAGAATAGATCGAGTAGTGTCGATAATATGCTGCGACAATGCAAATATGGGACCTTGTGTGTAACAGAATCGTCCAATCGTGCTGATACCTCCCGGATGATGACTCTGAACCAACAGAGTCTCACGATTTACATTCCTGAGACACTTTCTTTTACTTGCAATGGCTCGATTGATAATCGCAACGTCTGGCATGCGTCTCCCAACGTATTTCTCGTAAGGATGAATGGGAGCGTCGTTTACCCGTATGACAACGTCATGTCGGTCTATACTCTCTGCGTTTCTTTGACTCAGGAGTTTCCCGGATGAGCCGACTAGAGCACACGATTTCGATCTCCGCGCGAGATGTCTCGTATTTGAAAATACCGTCTTGTTGACGAGAGCGATTTCTAGAGCCGAGTTAGGGATTCTCTCACAAAGTAGGATAGGCATCGCGCTCTGACAACCGACCTCTTGCCATAGCATCGTCTGAGCATGCGCTGTACTAGGGCTCCCGTTCTGTTTCATGTCGGGAGCTCCATGAAATGATGAACTCAGCACTCGATGATACAGACGTGCGGTTAGACGTTGGTAAGTGTGTCCGGTGTTGCTGCGGAGGAGTAAGTAAGCTGGTACGATCAGAGCTAGAATGGCCATGGCTGTAGTGCTGAACAGCAAACAACTGGCGTTTCTACTCAAGCGCTTGTTCTTGACGTCGACTGCATCGTTGACCATTACTCTTGTGATCAGCACACGACAATCACACGTCCGAAAGAGATTTGGCAGTCTCGCAGTAGGGTAATCCGGGGTATTTTCACACACGAGGCAATTCCGCACACTTCTGAATTCAATTACTTCTCATTTCTTTCAATGGAGACGAAATGGAACGTGTGAACACTCGCTGGATAGCTTATCGTTCTGCGCTTTAGGTAGCGGCAAAATACCTATGTTTGTGAGCCGGAAGAATTTTTTATCTAGTGTATTTCATGCAAAGGTAAGCATCACGTTGTAGAACAAACCGTCTAACTTTTTAGCTAGCAAGTTGCTTGGTGACTTCATACTTTCCAAAAATAGACACACCACTATTACTGGTCGTGTATATCGCGGAAGATAAATCACCAGCTGAAATTAGCCGATCACGGGAAACTTCTCGTCATTTAGGGGGCCCTAGTAGGGTGCAAGTGGATATCATATTATTTTATTGTAAATTGCTATATATGCTAAACAAAAGACCATCAAAGAAGCAGGCATGCGTTTGTGAACGGTGCAGAGCCTGAGAGGAGAAGCAGAAGACAAAATCAGTAACATCTAGGGTGGACCATAACTAGCATTCGCAGAAAACCTACAAAAAACTTTACCTTTGCTTTATCTATGCTCAAGTCGTAATTCTAACTGTTATTGAACTATACACCAACCAGGTGTCATGTTTGCAGCCATCAGAGGGAGAAACGGCAACTGTGCGGAATATCCCCATCCTCGTCTCGAGTAGCCAAACCCCTCCCCTTTTTTATATCTAACGGCGGGGAAGGGTTTGGTGAAATTGCACACAAGCAGTGGTGCCAGGCATACCCCCACGTCTTTCCAACTAGTAAGAAGGTTAAGCTGACAGGTGATAATTACTGGAAACATTCTTCTCTCTCTTGTCGACGAGAAAGCACTTGCTGGAAGGCTTACAACAATCAATGGACACACTTTACGATAGTATGGTATTGTTCTTGGTATAGGGCGTCTAGTTAGCTACGAATTCACGCAAACTGCACGCTAACCTCTGCATAATTAATTATTTCAACCTGCTGTGCCATCGCCTCGATCTCTTCCCGCAACCCTTGAATTTACTGATCTAGCCAATGAAACGAAGCAAGCTACGTTCGGCAATGTATTACAAACAGGCTCGATCCAGCTGCTTCTGTTTAGCTAGTCAGCTGGTCCACAAGAGAATGTCCGTAACACTTTTAGTTTATTTACACTTGCCAAGATGTCTACATCGCTTGGGCATTGCAAGAGCGGTTTCTTTTTCTTTGTTTTGCGCTTTGCTGGAAAGAGACTCCAAGCACAAAGCACAACAGTCCGCATCCTTTGTGTAACTAGCAATCAACTTGAGTGGGGTTGATTACACGTTTACGTTAATGTAATTATCTGCCACCTAGAAGTCGGTGGCGGCTGACACCACTACTTGTATGCAATTTCACCATACCCTTCCCCGCCAGTAGATATAAAAAAGGGGAGGGGTTTGGCTACGCGAGACTATCCCCAACCCTGATATTTGACCCTAGTGCAGAAAACGTCCAACCGCTTGCTTGTATAGTTGCATGGTGCCAAGAACAACCGACCACGTATACTACAGTAGCAAACGAAGAAACCATACGCAGGTGAACGCGGAACGCAATCTCTTGCAGAAGATACGGGTCATCTAACTAGAAAGTGTACGGAATTACCCCGGATTACCCTAACACCTCGACACTTGACAACAAGTCCGTATACAACGTACGCGCTGTCCGTGATGAAAAAATGCCTCAGGTACTAGACGTCTATATAATTTTGGCCTTTGAAGGCGCTTCAGTAAGACGACGCTGTAATAAATGATGCCGCCCTGGACTCCTAGCTCGCGCTCCCTCTAGGGCACGTGATACACGCGCGTTATTGTGGAGCTCTGCAGAATGTGCAGAAGGAAAAACAAGAAGAAAACGTCGTCTTGTTTTCAGTTCTGTAGCTGAAGTCGTGCTGAACTCGAGCTCTAGCCGTAATCTAGTGGTCATAGGAACGACAGAGCGTAGAATTGACTAAAGGTATACGTACAGTGTAAATGTAATGTACATGAGATGTCTTTACAGTCTACCACTTTCTAGCTGTAGTATTTGTCCTTCCCTGTGTGGTTTTGTGCATATGTATTACTGTCACTGTTTGACTTGTTGGGAGTTACAGTGGATGGGTGTAACGCTACATACATTATATACATGTACATACATTATGTACAGACGTTTCATACACAACTACTTACACCACGCACCATCCGTCCATCCATACATACATACATACATACATACATGTTCTGCCTTTACTTGAGTAAGTAGTGCAGGTCACACACACACACACACACACACACACACACACACACACACACACACACACACACACACACACACACACACACACACACACACACACACACACACACACACACACACAGACACACACACACACACAGACACACACACACACACACACACACACACACACACACACACACACACACACACACACACACGACCACACAAAAACAAGCAAAAGCCAACAGACAGACATATCGTCACAATGATACAAGACTCATTTTCTCACAGAGCTCATAAAGTCCATTTACGACATGCAGTCACCTTTGGAAAGCACTATTAATTTAATGAATTAAAAGAAGTCACTCTACATAACAGATATAAGTATATCTCCTTTATTATTCTCCATGATAACAATGTACTCTGCACTTTAAATTTCCAGGTTCTGAAATTCACGAATGGACTTTTTATCATTTAGTCTTCCTAGATAAACAACTTACTTGAATAGCTGCTTTGGACATCCGCAAGAGAGACTTCAGCTCCAGTTTGTCTCCTCCGTAATCGTTTCTTTACTTGATGTACTGCAGTGTCAACATCAGACCATGGGAATGCTCCAAGACATCACAGATCTGAGCAATACTGTATGCAGCCCTTCTGAAAATAACCAATAGTGCTTCCTCTTCTGACAGGTCTTGATGTAAAGCAGGAGAATCAGCCACTGCAGGTCCTGCTTCATCCATTCTCTCTAAACTCTCTACAGCAATAAACAAGAAAAACAAACAGCGCAAAACCAGCGCACCAGGTGTATCAATGCCTCCTTTGTCCATAGACTAAAAGTAAAGGAATCGCGTCGATGTTGGGTACGACGTCTGCTAAGAAACTGGCATCGTGGCGTTACCGTCAACTTCTGCTTTCTACCTAGCTAGAGCGTATTCGGCAAAGAAACGACGTGACTTTAATAACCACGTGACAACCAATGCGCCAAACAAACTCGCGAAATGTCAACGTTTACGACTAAAGCCTGGTTCACAATATGACGCCGACGCTCAGTTAAGCGTCAAACTTCAAAGAAACCGCATCGACGTCGGCGGCATCCTTTGATGTTGACGCCGACGTCGACGCTGGAATAGGATTCATTTCTATTGTCGACGTCGGTGTCAATATTGTGAACCAGGCCTATGGTGTAAAAGTAAGCAAAAATGGAAGCGGAAGTGGGAACAATGAAAGTTGGAAGTAGAAAAATGGAAAATGGAACTCGAACCGGCCACCGTAACAATACGTGCAGTGTAGATGTAACTGACTTGTAACATTTTGCTTGTTCCGCAGGGGGTGCTTTCACACTGACCTTAGGTTAACCTAGGTTAATTAAGCTTCCTGAGTAAACATCACCATATGGAACATGTAATTACTAAGTAATTGACTAGGCTAACACTGAGCAGCGTTCACACAGCACTGAAACGACCCACTAACCAATCTAGACACTAATTATGTATATCTTGTCATTGTTGTCCCGTCAATGTCTGGAAGGTTTGGAGGGTTTCGTCCTTTCACTAGAGACATGATCTTTACAAGCAACATCTGGTTGTACATTCTGCATAGCAACACTAGGATAGTAATAAGAAGGACCTCTTGTTGCCGACGCGCTTTTCTTCGCCTTCTCCTTTTCCACTGAAGAAGCGCCCGTGTAGCTTTGAAGCGTTTGTAGCACATTCTAGAAAACGCGCCATTCTTCGCTGTGCCTAGAAGGCGGAGTGACTTAGTTGTAGGCAGAGCGACCGAGTTCTAACCTAGCTTGCAAGTGGGTTAGCGCTAAAACCTAGGTTAGCCAAAGCCATTTTAATTAATTAAGGCCAATTTGTTAAATGGCGTCTGGAGCTAAATAATTAGAGCTAACCTAGGTTAGAAACGTCGTGTGAAAGCAGCCAGTCTTCGTAGTGCTTCTGCAGTCTGACAGCCTAAATTTTCGATGTGCGGTGCTGAGCAGCCGTGGTGTTGTTGCAAAAATCGTTAGTGTCGTCTTCAACAGAAAATTTGGCGCTCCACGGGAATTTTCGAAGAGAAATACATCGACAGTCGGACGAAGCGGCTGACCTGTAAGTACGCTAGTGCGTCTCTATTCATTTTTGTTACGGTATCCAAAGTAAGAGAGACGCCTAATCTGCACCTGCATGTTTTGTGAAATGTGAAAGCATTAGCTGCTCAATGGCTATTGAATGCATTTGATTACTGTGCACATCATATTGACATTGCCAACGCATGTAGATCAGTAGGAATTGATTTCAGTCTGTGACCTGGTGTTGTGTTTGCTGTTCTACTAGAAATTAACAATCTGTGATAAACAGTTGTATGAGTGTACATGGCTGCCAATCGCACAATTTAAAACCGCACAATACAGTTGAAGGAGTGATTTCGGACAAAATCGCACAATATTATGTATGCACGATTTTCTGGTTTTACGGTATATCGTTTTCATTGCGACGAGCGAAAACCTCGCTTCACAAACATTGTAGCTTCAGTATCGATTTAGCACAGTGGCGTAGGAAGATGTTCACGAGCTGGAGGGCTGTACCGTGGATCATGAGTAAGGCCCGGATCCAGGAATTTTTTAAAAGGGGGTTGACCGGGTAGCAGTTATTTATAGCATTACTAATTTTCTCTTTTCTAATAAAATTATTTACTGCTTATGTTGACTACTAACTTGATGAGCTGACTATGGCATACTCGTATGTAATGTAATCACCTCTAGCAAAAATCTACAGCATTAACTTAATTGATCAGGCCCTTACATACTGAAATGGTCTTAGTGTGCGTAGTCTTGAGATAGTCAGTCTAGAATGTTCTAGAGCCCATCTGTGTTAGCAAAAGCAGAGCGTTATTGCAATCTGACCCGATAACATGCATAAAGAGAGCAGTCATCACATACAAAATTTTCTTACTATATATATATAGACGTCTGGGTGTGAGACTCTGCTTCGATTCTTTCATGGTGAACCACGCCTATTGGAAAAGAGGGGGTTGTAACCTCCTGAACCCCCATCTGGATTCAGGCCTGGTAAGCAAAACTACCTCTCTTGCCAGACTGTAAACAGATTTGCAAAAGTCAGTGGCACAGAAAATT
This sequence comes from Corticium candelabrum, assembly GCF_963422355.1. Taxonomy (NCBI): domain Eukaryota; kingdom Metazoa; phylum Porifera; class Homoscleromorpha; order Homosclerophorida; family Plakinidae; genus Corticium; species Corticium candelabrum. The sequence goes on from NC_085086.1 coordinate 3,298,462, forward strand.
ATAAATCCTACAGTGCGTTTAATTTCCCAGGCAACTTTGCATGATCTCTGGGCTGGTGTATATTAATTAAGCCAAATTAAATATACGGCAGAATATTTTCTTTTAAGTGTAATATGACACCTTTGTGCAGCCAGTCCACGACAGGTTAACTGGTGTTGTCAAATCACGCGAAACATCTCTAAGGAAATATTCCTCCATGTCGAAAACGTGCATATTACTGGGAGAATTATGATCTCGATAGTATGAATACAACTGTCCCTGCACAGCACCAAATCCGTAGACATCAAGCTCACTGCACAAATGCAAAGCAAAGACAACAGCATACATTCCGGCTGACGGACTTCTGTACCTCTTCAAACCATGTTTCATCCTGTATGTACTGAGAATAGATCGAGTAGTGTCGATAATATGCTGCGACAATGCAAATATGGGACCTTGTGTGTAACAGAATCGTCCAATCGTGCTGATACCTCCCGGATGATGACTCTGAACCAACAGAGTCTCACGATTTACATTCCTGAGACACTTTCTTTTACTTGCAATGGCTCGATTGATAATCGCAACGTCTGGCATGCGTCTCCCAACGTATTTCTCGTAAGGATGAATGGGAGCGTCGTTTACCCGTATGACAACGTCATGTCGGTCTATACTCTCACCGTTTCTTTGACTCAGGAGTTTCCCGGATGAGCCGACTAGAGCACACGATTTCGATCTCCGCGCGAGATGTCTCGTATTTGAAAATACCGTCTTGTTGACGAGAGCGATTTCTAGAGCCGAGTTAGGAATTCTCTGACAAAGTAGGATAGGCATCGCACTCTGACAACCGACCTCTTGCCATAGCATCGTCTGAGCATGCGCTGTACTAGGGCTCCCGTTCTGTTTCATGTCGGGAGCTCCATGAAATGATGAACTCAGCACTCGATAATAGAGACGTCCGGTTAGACGTTGGTAAGCGTGTCCGGTATTGCTGCGGAGGAGAAAGTAAGCTGGTACGATCAGAGCTAGAATGGCCGTGGCTGTAGTGCTGATCAACAAACGACTGGCGTTTCTACTCAAGCGCTTGCCCTTGACGTCGACTGCATCGTTGACCATTACTCTTGTGATCAACACGCGACAATCACATGTCTTTGCGGTGACTTGGCGGTCTCGCAGTTATTAGGAGTTATCCGGGGTAGGCCTAACTCCGTGACTAGGGCAACTCCGTGAATATCTAACCCTGTTCGAGCGTGAAGCGTCTTACCTCCAGTTTAGGATTTGAATCTCTTCTACTATTAGTAAACTACTTGAAGTAGGATTAGGAGTTTCGTAGCAAGTCGATAGCCATTGACGAACATCCGGGACGGCGAAGCGATAGCAACAAAAACGCCTCTTACACCGTACAGCAACGTCGCTACCACAATAGATGCAGTAGAGAAATGTACCCAAGCAAACAATAGTTACAACTATTCGTAAGTCGTAGTTGCCAGAACAAACCTCTGTTCACGAAGTTGCCCCACCCACAAGATTACTACTGTCTATTCCCCGTAAGCGAGAACTCGGAAGTGAGTAATGAAGTAGAGGTCACACCAGGTGTACTCATTAGAGCATTAAGAGCTGCTCCAGTTGGACCATGTTACACCAATTATCTTAAATGGTTCCAGTTGCTGATCCGTTGGTCTTACAAGATAATTGGATAATAACCATTGCTCCACCCGTTTGTGTTTGATATGCACAATTATTATCCTACCGTTTCGTTTGTAAGAAAGGCTTAGATAATTTGATAAACAGAAATGCCAGATCTAGCGGTTTCTAACGATACGAGATCATCGCGAAAGTCCAAAAAACAGCAGAGATATTGATGATTTTCAAAGTTCACACTTATGGGCAACAGACAGTAGTCAGCAGTGCCGACGAAAGTCCCGAATTATCTCAAGAACGATTGAGATTTCAGAGATGGTTGCCCACATGCTGATTGGTAGAAGGCTTCTGCTCCATACGGTAGTAAGATCAAGTGACTACACAACACCTAGACGTAGCAATATACGGGTGTGCATCAAATTACTCAAACAGTTACCCCAGATTACGCTACACCTCGACAACAAGTCTGTATGCAACGTACGCTTTCCGTGATGGCAAACGCCTCAGGTAGACGTCTATATAATTTTGCCCTTTGAAGGCGTAAGACGACGCTTTAGTAAATGATGGCATGCCCGGTAAACGTTAGCCTCGCCCTAGACGCAGTGTGGATTGCAGCCCCGAATGCGCTTCCATCACCACTACGTCTGGTATGGTACCGCCTTTCTGGGCGGGAGTAAGTATGTAATCAAATTCTTCAGCGCGTGTCATACTAATGCTATTAGCTAGGAACTGAGACGTTGTTCTAGCCTCTGTACTTGTTGATATTGCAATTTTAGGCCACTGTCAAGCGCTAGTAAGAGATTGCAGCTACGTTAGAGAGCGTAGCGAGGAAATGGAAGATCAGAAATGGCACTTGTAGTGCATCATACGCCTTTGAACGCGTACACAGGTTCTCAGTTGAAGCTGCAATGCGTCATACGCCTTTACTGCAATGCATTGGACTGGAAACACGACAGTCATTTCGTGTAATCTACTACGCCGACAAAGTACACTTGTAACTGACATGATTATGTCCCTACTGTAGGAGCATGATTAACGCTGACCGCAAGGGGCGGTACCATACCAGACGTAGTGGTAATGGCAGCTCATCCGGGGCTGCAATCCACATCGCGCCTGGGGTAAACGAGGGCACGTGGTAAACTCATGTGTACACGCGCGTTATACCAGGCACCCATTGTCATAGCGTGTTGTCATAGATTCGGATACTCCGGGACTTGGGTTTTGGGCGCGAGCCGGTAACGTGTCCGAGTAGTACTGTGTACTGAGTAGAAGACCAAATACACTACAATGGCGACAAGGATGGCGGCGAACAACACATTCGGGTTGTTCAGAAGAATGGGTAGCTACGACCCGTCGTCGTCATCTTGGGAAACGTACGAGGAACGCCTGGAGCAGTTTCTAGTGGCAATAGGTAACAGCGAAGACGAGTTGCGGAAGAATGCAATCTTCCTGACGGTTATTGTAGAACACGCATACACGGTTGTAACCTCGTACACCCAGACAAACCCGCAAAGGGGAACGCGGAGCTCGTAGGCGCGCTGAAGAGACACTTGCAACCTCGGCCCATGGTCATCGCCCAACGCTTCAAGTTTTACAGAAGGAACCAGAAACAAGAAGAATCAGTCAAAGAGTTCATAACAGCTTTGAGGAGGTTGAGGGAACATTGTCAATTTCGCGGTTTTCGTGAGGAAGCATTGAGAGAGCGCCTGGTGTGCGGACTACAAAATGAGGCTATCCAAAGGAAACTGGTAACGGAAAAGGAATTGTCTCTAGACAAAGCATTCAAAATGGCTATCTCAATGGAGCGGGCAGCACAGTAAGTGGTGGATTTACAGAAAACAGTAGGAACCAGACAGGAGACATTAATAGACAAACAGACAAACACCATGAGAGTGACACAGAGACCGCCACAGAAGAGTCAGAGAAGGAAACAGGGCAAACAGAGAACACGGAAATCACGTATCTAATCAGGGGATAACACACCCAGGAAACCGTGTTAGAGGTGTGGCAAACTCAACCACAATCAGGCAGTTTGTTACTTTCGTCAAAAGGAGTGTTGGAAATGTCAAAAGAAAGGACACACATCGAGTCACCGCAAAGGGAGTGCAGCCAAGGCTCAGTACCTGAGTGATGAAGAGGATGGCAGCGATAGTGAGCTAGTGGGTCATCAACAGTCATTCGATCCAGTTATGAAACGATATGCAAGATACAGCCGTGGATGGTACCTGTTCAATTGAATGACAAGCAATTACAAATGGAACTCGACATAGGGGCATCCAGTACGATTATTTCTCAGGAGAAGTTCAGGGAACTATGGACCGAGAAGGATAGGCCGATTTTGCGGGCGACACCAATTAAGCTGCGAGCGTATGGAGACACGCTATGCAAGTTCTAGAAGCCATCCAGGTCAGAGTAAGCGTAAAAGCTGGACAGCCAGCACAGACACTACTTATGCTGGTAATGCAAGGCAATGGACCAAACCTGTTGGGCCGAGACGTGTTGATGAAGTTACGATTGGATTGGAGAGAAATACATCGTGTCAATACTCGACTGGAAGATTTGTTAGAACAGTACAAGGAGGTCTTCACAGATGGTGTCGGGACGTACCGGGGACAACCAGCAACTTTTCAGGTTGACCCATCAGTGAGACCACATTTTAGCAAAGCCAGGACTCTCCCGTATGCACTGAGGCACCTCGTAGTGCAACAGCTGGATACAATAGAGAAGGAGGGCGTCATTAGTCTCGTCAAGTATGCTGAATGGACCGCACCCATCGTACCCGTGTTGTAGTCCGACAAAGAGTCAGTGAGGATCTGTGGTGACTACAAGAGGACTGTCAACCAAGCCACCAAAGTTGAGCAATACCCATTACCCAGGATTGAAGATCTGTTTACCCCTTTGGCGGAGGGAGAAACATTACAAAATTAGATTTGAGCCAGGCGTACGCACAGATTCCTCTAGACCCATCGGTCAAGAAATATACCGTGATTAATACGCCAAAGGGATTGTATGAATTCAACCGGTTGCCGTTCGGCATCTCGTCAGCGCCCGCGATATTTCAAAGGATGACGAAAAGCTTATTACAAGGACTACCGGCAGTCGCAGTCTGCCTAGATGATATTTTAATCACAAGTAAAGACGAAAAGGAACATTATGATAATCTTCAGGAAGTTCTGAAGAGGCTGAAAGAAGCAGGCCTACGACTAACGAAAGAAAATTGCACGGTAGCGGCACCATCGGTTGTCTACTTAGGTCACAGAATCGACGCCCAAAGGACTACACCTAACTGGTGACAAACTGTAAGCGTTGAAACGAGCGCCTACACCAACCCATGTGACGAAGCTGAAGAGTTTCTTGGGCCTTCTCAATTACTATGGCAAGTTTGTTCCACGGCTAGCCATCATGCTAGCACCTCTTTATGAGCTGTTAATTAAGAAAACACCAACCTTGGAAGTGGACAGAGCGACAGGACGGGGCATTCAATCGAGCAAAAAGGGCACTTTGAACGTCAAGCGTCTTAGTACACTTTGACCCAAGGAAGCCGATTGTAATCATCTGTGACGCATTGCCGTATGGAGTGGGTGCGGTATTAGCCCAGAGAATGCCAAGTGAAGAGGAAAGACTGATTGCGTTTGCCTGTCGTACACTAACCAAGCGGAGAAGAGCTACGCACAGATAGATAAGGAAGGTTTGGCGTTGATTGATCTTCGCGGTAAAGGAGTTATATAAATATGTTTTAGGTCAGTCGTTCACAGTAGTGACCGATCACAAACCATTACTAAGCTTGTTTGATAAAAACAGATCGGTACCTGCTTTGGCATCTAGCAGGATCCAACGATGGGCCTTGACATTGGCGGCTTATCAATATGCAATCAAATATAGACCCGGGAAATATAACTTCTGTGCAGATGCCTTGAGTAGACTCCCAGTGGAAGCCACAGACAACGATCAGATGGGGGAAGAGAAATTTCTAGCAATAGATTACTTGGCTACGACCCCCGGTGACAGCCAAAGGCATAAGGCTCAAGAAAAGAAGAGACCCATGGATGAGCAAAGTGCTACGCTATACCCTGGAAGGGTGGCCGAGAGCACTGTATAATGAATTACTACCATACTGGAGAAGACGGGATGAACTTTACGTCAGAGGGTTGTGTGTTGTGGGGCGATCGAGTAATCATTCCTATAGCTGAGCGTCTAGTAATCATTGCCGAACTGCATACGGGGCACCCTGGCATGACCAAGATGAAGGCTGTTGCAAGAAGTTACTTGTGGTGGCCGGGAATGGACAACGATCTGGAAGAAGCTGTGCGAGCATGTGAAAGATGTCAAAAACACGCTACACCCATGGTTATGGCCGAAACGACAATGGTCGCGCATTCACGTAGATTATGCGGGACCGTTCATGGGGAGAATGTTCCTTGTCATTGTTGATGCGTTTTCGAAATGGCTGGACGTATATGCAACCCAGTCAGCTACCACAGAAGTCACGCTCGAGAAACTGAAGACGTCGTTTGCAATTCATGGGATTCCCGAAAGGTTGGTATCGGACAATGGCACGTGCTTTACGAGTAGCGAATGTCGTACGTTTTGCGAGAGTCAAAGAATAATCCATACAAAATTAGCACCTTATCATTCGTCATCTAGCGGACTAGCCGAGCGGACGGTACAAACCGTCAAGGATGGACTAAGGAAGCTGAAAAAACAGGAAGCTTGAATGAAAAGCTGCAAACATTTCTGTTGGCATACCGCAACACGTCGCACGCCACCATAGGCTCAATGCCAGCAGAGAAACTTTTGGGAAGGAGACGGCTCATCAGACTCGACCTCTTCAGACCGGATGATAGTAGAACAGTTCGAAGGAAACAGGAGGTTCAAAATAAATCACGATACTAGATGCCAAAGCTGGAAATGCAGCGGGGCAAGGATTTTTGTCCGGAACTTTGGAACGGGACCTCGCTGAATTCCAGCCCAGGTGACGGAAAAGACTGGACCAGTATGATACCAGTATGAACTGGAAGATGGTCGTATCATACGGAAGGCATACAGATCATCTCAGACTGCGTCAGCACACGTCGGATCGAGTTATCAGAAAGGAGCACACGAACACACCAAAGAAAGACAGCCTAGAAGGGAGAGGGGACGAGGAATTCACAGAAGGGCCGGGGTTGACGAGGGACAACAAGAGAAGCGATATCGGTCTTGGCCATGAGAATACTCTTCCCGAAAGGACCGAAGAAGAAGGAGCGACTGAGCAAAACGAACCTTTTCTATTGAGATCACGAGAGATTCAGGACAAACGAGGACTTGGGGAGAGAGACGAAGTCGGATTGGGCGATAATTCGACTTCAGCGAACGAGACATCGTTGCGCGGTCCTCTCGTATCAGGAAGGCACCCCAGCGACTAGATCTTTAAAAGAATGATTAGATTAAGTTGAGTTTTGTAGGGAAATTGATCGTTAGACAAAAGTTGTGTTTTATCTAGAGGAGGAGAGATGTCATAGCGTGTTGTCATAGTCCCGGATACTCCGGGACCTGGGGTTTTGGCGCGAGCCGGTAACGTGTCTGAGTAGTAGTACTGTGTACTGAGTAGCAGACCAACTATACTACACTCATGATGACAGCTAGCCCTCCCCCCCCCCCCCGCTCGTGAACATCTTCCTACACCTCTGAAATCTAAAATATTGTTTGTAAGTCCATTCTACGGGGATGTTTCGTTTCAAAATCACTAACAACACGAAACGCTGTAATCTCGATTGCCGCTCGACTCGCTTCGACATTGCTGCGAAACATTCGGGAAATGAATGAGACACCTCGTAGACTCGACGTAGAAATCTTTGTTGCCTTGTGGTAGATCCGCCTTTGGTTGAGAACATGTGCATGCCTCCTTTTTGTGCGCAATCTTTTTTGTGCGCAATCGCGATCGATGCAAGAACAATGCAGTAAAGCAGCATTTTAAAATACACAAAACATTTTATCAATATCCCGCAGCTACGTTATACGCAAACACTGTCTTCAACCAATGTATTTTAAACTTCAACTTTACAAACACACACAAACAGCCAACATTCATGTCTAATCAGATAACGAACCCAATTTCAATTAACTAATGATAGTTCACGTCTGCGTAAGAAGCAACAGTATTCCTCGTTGTGTTTTAATTCATCAATTAACTCAAGCAGCTCCCTCATAGACACCACCTTTTCTCTTGACTTCTTATCACGACTGATCATGCCACTTCTCGTCTATTGGTCGGAATAGCTTCATTTGCATCTGAGTCTTTAGACGGTCGTACGTACGGTTGTCGGCCAGCCGACTACTATACCCTTAACCCGGATATACGAGCCTCGCGTAACTAGAGTAGATAACTTGCAACTACACTCCAACTAAAGAGTTGCAACATTTCGTGAGCACTTACGCATGCGTACGTCTGTGGCCATCATAGAGATTAAATAACTTCTTGGCTCTACTCTCAGAGAAAAAAGATTCTGCGCGCGCGCGCGCGCGTGGGTGTGTGTGTGTGTGCGTGCGCGCGTGCGTACTGCGCATAGTATGTCATGTCCATTTATCCTAGTACCGGCACATGCGGACGTTGTCATATCTTGGAAGGTCCAACTGGCCAGTATGATTCACAACCAAAAATCGAAAAAGAAAATCAACGCACCACCACCACTAACATTACGCACATCCTTCAATCTCAACGTTCACAATAATTCAATACCATCTACACGCAGCAAACAAAAATTGATGACATACACAGCATAAGACCCGTATATAGATAACATATTAATCCGTATCTTTAATATTACACCATAGCGAATTCATCATCTGTAACTCAATAGTTCTCCACGCATGCAACGCGCAGAATGAAATGGTAAAAACTGCACTAGCTTGTGTCCGCACGAAAATTCAACCCAACCCACACAAACTACACTACAGTACTACACCCCGTTATACACACCCCCCGCAAATAAATCATATAGATTCATGCACACTTGAATGTGTCACGCATTTAATCACACGCACCGTCACCGTCTAGACCTCGCAATATCTCACATCGCAATATCTCACATCAACACTCTGTCTTGAACGTGTCCACCTCGTCTAGTCCCCAATCGTCCGTCGGAGGAAACGTATAGGCAGGCGGCGGAGAGCCCTCGGTATCACCGACCGACAGCGCGTCTTGCCCGACGCTGCCGTCACGCGACTGCCGACCGGCTTCGAAATCGTCGATCGGCGGCGGCGCGTAGGCGGGCGGCGGCTCGTCGGTCGGCAAGATGTCGCTCGACTGCGACACGTTCGACGGCGAGTTCTCACGGATTGAGTGCGGAAACGACGAGCCGGCGCTGCCGATTGACGACCGACGCATCGACATGCCGCCCGTCGTCGGGTCGACCTGCAGGATGTTCTCGTTGTGCAGCGATTGCTGGTCGGAGAGATGGCGCGGTATGGCGACGCTGTCGTTCGGACCGTTCGAGAGCGACGTGAGAGTGCTAGACGACGGAGCGGGCGACGACGATTTCAGGGCGGATGCGCTCACGGCTCGCTTTGCTGGTCGAGTCTTGGAGGCGACGGACGAAGGAATGGCACTCGCCGCCCGAGACGGCTTTCCTACCAGCTTGTTGAGCTCTTCGTCGCTCTGTCGACTCTAAACAACAACATCGGTGTGACTACAGTAAGTTAAATCAATTGGCGCAGCACGTGCAGTAACGTTAGTGCAGGCATCGTGTTCACTTGCGGTACAGCACTGCTACAGCCTGGTTCGCAATATGTGCCGTTCAGCTGAGCGGGAACAAGCGGCTCGCCGTTCATGAGAAATGAACGGAACCGCTAACATTGCGAACAGATGCCGCGCCGCAAAAGAGGCAAGATTCAAATGCAAGCGACATGCCGCTGAGGATAGCCCAGTCTTCTATCTAAACTGCACGCTTAATTTGAACGCGGCCAAATCATAATCTAGCACCAAATCACGTGATTAAGTTTATCCGGGTAATGTAATTACCATGGCTCGGGAGCGGACACACTTGCAATAATGTTATTTGTGAACAGAGACTGCGGCACGGCAACACGTTCGCGCGCAAGGTGCGTTTCTTGCACCTAATTCAACTAATTCAGATGCGAAAGACGATTCGTGCAATAGATGATGACCTACGCAATCCATGCATCTTCTCGAGATAAAGAAAACGTCGCATTCCACGGGGTTATCTGACGGTATCAGCTACATATACGGGCTCTTACCACGAGATTAGCCGTAACTGCATCCGGGCCAACGTGTTGAATATGACTGAAATTACTCGGATTCGATATCGCCGTTCTAAGAAACAAGACACACAACACTGCACAGAGGCACGCAAGGATACAACGTCAAATACACTCACCGTGCTCCGCTCCCTCCAACAACAAGATGTCGCGAAGAAAACCTATAAATACAAAAGCAAGTCTTGAAGACAAACCATTCCACAAATACAAGAAAACGTACCGTCGTTTGCTTGCTCGCTTGTCAATAAAGTGCGGTCGCCGACCTCGACAATTTCCGTCCGGAACGCAAAGCTCGGCGTCGGAGTCTGCGATAGAAAACGCTCTGACTCTCGTTGCGAAACATATACGCATGCGTGTTGACTATTACCGTCCAGATGGGCGCCTTTCAGGAAGAGAAGTTTGGGAGAGTCGGAGCCGTGCCACAGAACAAGCGACCCGTCACGACACAGCGCATGCGTCTGCAAACACAGTACAATGTACGGTCAATTATCTCTCTTATACCTACTTTATAGTCCTGCCTTTTATCTAAAAAATTTAGGAAAGGGCGGACGGATTTTATTCTTATAATTCATAGGCGTAGTAACCATGGGAGCCCTGCCCCCTATCAGCAGCCACAGGAGCCATGCCCCCAATCAGCAGCCTATGGTCACTACATATAACACAAACGTAGTTGCACTTCACAGTTAGAAATTTACATGTGCATTGATTGTCAGCATAGTATGTGCCTGCTAGATTTCAGTTGCCTAATTAGTTTAGTATACCTAATGACGTTGGTGCAATGTGCATGTGTGACACTAGCTCAATTGAGGTTAGACAATGGGGGTATGTGGTTGCGCATTGAGGTTGCCCCCACCCAACCTAGATGCCATTCCTACAGCTCTGTTATTTTTATGTTGTATGCTATTCACCTTGTGGCCTGCAATGAATGACGGCAATACCATAACCGCGTAGTGTATGGGGCACTCATTTTCTTGCCCGACAGTTCCATGATAGAGGTACTGCTTTGAGCAAGAATAAACAACTGACAAGTATGCTATAGGCAGCTATCCTAACTCAGTTGATGTCTTCCAAGAACACAATGTGTAACGATATTACAGAATCCATTGAAGGAATGAGACAGTCATCTCGACAGTTACATCAGAAAGCAAATCTAAACCAGCCGTTCTCATGCTTACTAGAATAGCAGACCAGCTCTATCCTCAGCCCAACTTAACTTCAAAAGAAGTAAATGACGAACGCACAACGACCTGAAACTCTCCGAAGTTGAGTCTACCAACAACAAAATAATACAGCAGAAGGCTAATTTTCTAACATTTTCTACACCAAAATCAACCCACGATTGTGTTTGTGGTCCACATTTCTGTTGCCAAAACGCTGTATACCAGAGCCCCAAGATGGAGTACATGATTAATATCAATAAAAGAAAATTGATATTAACACCAAATTATCCGTGGTTCCTTTGTGTACCACGATGGGTTAGGACAGCACACAGTCACCTACAGTGCAGCTTTATCAACCCTTCAGTTGCATATTTGAGCTACCCATCACTGTGTTCCAACACGTCCCTGAAGAGCTGCAGTGGTTGGGAAATCCTATATATCCACGTCTTTAATATTCTCTAGACTCTTCTATAGAGAATTCCAATAAAAAAGTCTCAAGGCACACCCACCGTTTTGGAGTGCACGTGCACCAGGTGCACCATGCCTGGACCCGTGCCTGGTATACTGTAAGTCCGGTGGTGTGATCTCTAACAATGGACTGTCAGCACTGCTCACAATAAATTTTCAGTGGACACTTTCCTCACAATAGGGAGAAACGCAGTACTTGGACAAATCAGTCATTTGGCAATAAAACCTTGTGTCTTAACAAAGGTGCAAAGCAACCTATTTTCTAAAAGCTTTTATGAAACATGGCCCTGAATTACATACAGAATAAACCCTGTTGGGGCCCGGAATTTTGGTGTTGCAAGGGATGATAATTTTGGCTTGACCTAATTACCGTGACTATGAAATAAGCTTGTTTGTTCCTTAATCACCATCCTACTTCCTCCATTACTGCTATAGTATCACTGTATGAATGCTCAATGCTTGCCAATACAACACAAAATACAGCAGCAGCCTAATTTTCTAACATTTTCTACACAAAAAATCACAGGGGTAGCCAACTGGCACCAGAGACTGGTCTTGGGCACCAAGCAAGCAAAGATTTGGCACCAAGGCTTGAAGACACTCAAGCAGATGGTGACATCACTACTGTGACTGATGCATTGTGATTCCATGAACACAAAACATCATGAACGTACAGTACCATGATGATACATACATACATACATGACTGATGAGTATGTATGTATGCATGTAAATGTATGTATGTAGGTACGTGTGTATGTACTATGTAAGTAGGTAAGTAGGCAGGTTGGTAGCCTCCAACCAGTCTCGTGCAGGTGTGTCCACATGGGCGTGTCATTTCCATTGGGTACCAGGATGCATTCCTGGTGACACCGAGGTACCATCCTACTTCTTCCCTTACTGCTATAGTAGAAATGCTCAATGCGCATGCATAATTACCCTCTTTTGAGGAAGAGTTTGAAGCCATTCTGCTGTCACAACGTCGAAGATGTCCACCGTGTTCTGACTGCACACAATAACGTAAGGAGCCGAATAAGCTAGAAAACAATATCATTACAGATTACATTGTGTATACGCCATAAGCACAACATCTTGTTTACATATCGAAAGAGGCAACGACGGCCACATGAGTTCTTGTCTTCTTGCTCTGCGACCTTGAGCATCGACGTAGACGCCAAGCACTGTGTAACAATACAAAACCCGATTAGTTGGTGAGAGTAATAGGTGCTCTGTTTGTGTTACTGTTGAAACAGAGAAGATATTCTTTCTTCTGGTCCAACTCGATGCAGCACATCGCATCAAGAGGGTTAAGCGTCACAAATCCAAGTGAAAGGTCGTCTTTATGAATGAGACCTAGAGAAATTAAACACAAAAATAATTAATTAATTAGACAAATAATTGATTCGGTCATTTAATTTATCCACTTGATCATTCATGCACACACTACCATTGCAATGGCAATTTTCTATAATAGTAGTGTTCAGCAGCCAAATTAGTAAAACCGTGACCATACGGTCAAGCCTATTAACTCATCAGCATATCCAATTATTCGTTCAATGAACTTGTACTACCCACAAAAACACAATTCTTTGAATGAAATACAGACAGTTACCAATACAACTCAATGTCATAGCTTTGCACCATATAGCCTCGTGTGGCCAGACCTTTGACATACACAGGGCGGATAACACAGGTCTTATCCGCCACGCGTACCCCAAAGGTCTGGCCATGCAAGGCTACTAGCCCTAGCTCCTTTCTCTATACATTCCTTCGTCCACTGACAACTATTAAAAATAGTCAGTAAAATGTGTAAATGCCAACAACAACTTAGAATACCAGCTTTCACTCATATAATCTTTATTTATTAATCAACCATGCCCTCCCTTCCAATACTGACAACAAGCACAACAAGCCAATGCATCCAAGACTCATTGACTTACTCGTGGCTTGTCCTTCTCCTTGAACTGAGTAAAGAACGAAGCCGGACGCATACCCAACACAGAGTTTCCCATTGAATACGCCCATCCATTGTGTCTCCCTCTGCGTCACCATCTCCTTGATCTTTCTGTGTTTCAACCTTGTCTTGTTCAGCTCGTAAACGTACACTTTCTTCTTCACCGCCACACAGAGACAATTCAGTGCACCGACTCGGATTGGACCCCAAGCAAACACTTGCGCTCCTTTCGACTCTTGGACTTTGACGACTCCCTCCAGTTGCTGGCCGTCCAAAGCAGGCAAAGGGTAAAGTCGCACGTGTTTCTGTCGACCTACAAAAAACAGTCTGTAAGACATCGATAGAGAAATGAAATTTGTGCTGCACTATTATCATCAGTTGCTCGGTGACAGTCGCATGAAATCACTAATAAAACATGTACAGTGTTGCCATGATATATCGACAGACCCTGAAATAAGGATTTCAAATTGATCGACCACTCAGAGCCATAGCTGCCATTTTTAAGTGCCCCCCCCGTTGCAACCACCATTTTCGAGACAGGAATGATTAATTAGGAAATCATTTATCTAAAGACTATAATATTCTTATTCCATTATAATGCCTTCAGTTGAGTTGCCATGCTCTGTAAAGAGATCCGCTAGGGTACTTACACAACACAAGAATGATAACGACCTACTGGAACAGTAAATAGCACATCTGTTGCAATCACAACTTCATTAGCACTTCCTGTATAAAAGGTCAATGGGGAACACACAGTAGGTGTTCCTCTCTGTACATGTCCTGGTACTCTAATCACCACATGATCAGAATTATGTTGAGTGTTTATTTTTTACTGTTAGGGTATATTTTTTACTGTAAGGAGTGACAGAGTTACGTAGAATGTGCATGTAGAAAGTGTCAGCATTTTTTACGTTGCGGGAAGATCACCCTCATGATGACGGGTTTTTTCCACGGATAAATAAAAATGCATCATGATCATGTCAAATGGCCGTGCAATCTTCTCATTTGGTTGGCCAAAGGCGTTGTTTTGTCTGCCACTGGCGGAGGCCGACCATTATTTCATGCTCTATATAATAATCGATATGTTGTGACACAAGCTCTCGCAACAAGAGTGACATGCAGACTGCTTGCATATCAATACACCCGAATGGGCAATGTTAAACTAGCCGCATGTGGGTATGCACATTCTGCGTCTGCCAACACGGCGATTCCGAGTAAAACGACAAGCGTATGCCACTTCCTCATGCAAAAGCAAGCTTTCGAACTACTTACTTTTTCGGCCCACAAGTGATCTCTGGTGACTCTTGATTAATAATAATAGTATTATCAACCAATTCACCAAGTCCACAACTCGAAAAATCGGGTAAGTTGAGCAAACTTCTATATACAATGCCTTAACTCAATGATTGCAAAGTGCTCTATGCAGCATTAGCTGTTTATCAAACTCCCACAACAGGCCTGGTGCCACAAGTTCGAAGCTTTATGCCACAATTGGCACCATCACAATTGGCACCAATCCAAGCAACCTCTAAGTTGACTGGATGGAACTTTTCTACACCTTGACTACAATCAAAGTAAGTCAGCCTTTATACGAGATACTTGGTATCTGGAAGCTCGAGACCAGCTTCACGTTCTTCCAGAAGAGTGCCATCTCTGGTAGTGAACATGACCACAAACTCATAAATATGCATCAACTCATAGAGATACACATGTATGTTGTTATCTGTATAAACATGTGCTCCTGAAGGTGTCATTCTAAGAAGGTGTCATGCACTGAGAAGGCAAGTCTTTGTGAAACATCAAGAAGGTCAACCTTTTGTATTACAACCACATGTCTAATGTGACCACACTTTACATAAGTGTGCATGGTCATCATCGTATTACTGCTTTCAATGTTTTTCGGGTTATATTCTTTTTTTAAAATTTTACACTAAAATATTATAAGATAATAAAAATATTTTTCAACATAAAATTGCTGTATGTCTTTTGTGCATGTGCACAAAACATTGTTAAAGGTACAATCCGTCATTTAGTGCTACGCCCCCGCAAACTTGATTGCATACTATACGCAATCAAGTTGGAAGGTTGGGCTGAACTACAGGCAGAGTTGGATATCAGAGGGTAGTCACAGTTACAAATAAGGGAAACATACGAGAGCGATTTTGTAATCTCATTGTTGAAGCAGAGTTCGGATGTCGTGCAAACCAACTCATCATCTTTCCTTAGGTCAAAGGCACCAAATACGTTACGTCTTACAATAAACAAGGAACATGCGAGCACTACATATCAGCATGAAAACAGAGCGCATATGATGATCACGTGGTAAGCAATAATCAGGCCACGTGATAAGTGCAAGTGCACAAATGCAGTGCAGTTGGTTCCTCCAGCCTTGCATATGCATCCACGCCAGTTTCATAACCCATGAGCACATTTTCTCAACAGCTTGCAAGTGTCTTCTAGCATTTTGATGGTAGCAAGGCTCCTTGCTTAGCACACATTGACGGAATGCTTCTCACATGACCATCATATGCACTCTGTTTCACGCTATTTCCTGCTATATCTAGCACTCCCATATCCAGCTTTGCCTGTAGTTCAGACCAACCTTCTATCTTGACTGCGTAGCTTTGCAATCAAGTTTGCGTGGGCGTAGCGCTAAACGACAAAGTGTTCCATTAAAATGGACACTAGATGGAAGGAAATCTGCAGCTCAACTTGGCAAAGAAGTGAGTGACTTTTCTTCTCAACTACAACTTCTTTAAACAGAAAAGCCAGTAAAACTTCCTGTGCGATATGCTGCTTCTGTAGAGAGTCAACTGGCAGAAAACTCTTGCCGCAGTATTGTGCTGAGCATCGTTAAAGGATCACTACATCTTGTGCCTGGACTAAAAAATAATTAACTTGAAAAAGTGACTACTATCACACATCAAGACCTCAAGAAATTATAATTTAAAAAAATTCAAAATTTCTTTCAGAGCCTCCAAAGACTTAGTCTCAAATACATTAGAAGCAGTAGGGTAAACGGGTTTTACTGTATTTGGAGCAGGGCAATGCATGGCTAGCTTCAATCCCCCATCATATCTCTAGTACAACAGCATCACTTATACACAAATCTCACCCGATAAGACAGCAACGAGTTGTTCATCCGGAATGACTTCTAACTGGTAAACGCGCTTTTCCTTTTCAACTAGAAGAACCGCTACAGAAAAATGCAAACAACACAAAGTTATAATCAAAATACTAATTAAGAAAATGATCGTGAGTTGTATACCATCATCTGTCAGTTCGACACCATAGAGACCCTCCTCTGTTCCCACAACAATTCTATCAGAATCTAAAAATTCAATAAGTTGTAAAACAGTTGGAATCAAATGCGTTTAAAATCAGACAAAAACAAAAAGACTGTAAAGACCTTGTGCTCAAACAAGTTGCAGTTACACCAACAGCATCAGACAAGAAGAAGACACAAACAGAGAGTTGTGTGTGTGTGTGTGTGTGTGTGTGTGTGTGTGTGTGTGTGTGTGTGTGTGTGTGTGTGTGTGTGTGTGCACTCAAAAGACCCAGACGCCCAAAAAATATACAATGAGATGATGAGGAGTACGGCACACACAGAACATCGCAGGAGAGGACCAATTTAAGCTAATCTCCAAGACATCAGCTTGATGGCGTCACCTAAACTCAACCTTCCCTGCACAAAAATACAGTGGTCTTGCATGCCTCTCAGTTTCCTCTGCACCGAGAGGCAACAGGAGTTCATGGATCTAAGGGCTCTGGACAGCAGTTTTCTTCCCTTTCCCTGTATGGGAATAGCCTAACCTTTCACAACAGCAATTACACAGGACAGGACAGAACAGGTGTGTGTGTGTATGTGTGTGTGTGTGTGTGTGTGTGTGTGTGTGTGTGTGTGTGTGTGTGTGTGTGTGTGTGTGTGTGTGTCACAGTGTGCGTGTGTGTGTGTGTGTGTGTGTGTGTGCGTGTGTATGTGTGTGTGACTGTGTGTGTGCACGACTGTCTGTACGTCCGTTCTCACCAACAACAGCTGCACAAGTCGTCTCTCTTATAAACTCCAACTGTGAAGTGTCATACACCTCTTTCGCAGTATAGATCGTTCTCGCCGGCTGCTCGGTCTGTGACAGTGCCTTCTTCAGCTCTCTCAACACGTTCACCCACCGTCGCTGCTCGTTCGGACTCTCAGTCAACACAAGCAGCTGAGCCTGAGGTCCATTTGTATTGTACGCAGACGCAACAACCTAGAACAGCAAACACTCTCAGCTACATCAACACAACTTGCATTCAAGCTAATACAACTGACCTTGAAAATGTTGGGAAGCAATTTCAAAGGCGCGTGGATGACGTCGGACTTCTGCACGCCACCAACCTCAAACAACTCGTCTCTATAGTCGACACTGTGTTAGCATAACTCAACAAAAACCAGTCCCAACAAAAATTGGACGTAAGCAAAGCTACAGGCAACTAGCTTCAAGAAAAGTGAAAAGTGATTCAACTAAGTCACTAACGTTAAAAATCCACCAAACAAAAAATGTTAAGAATTCAGTAAATAAAATAGCCACTTCCTGCGTATTCACAACATACCATACACATAATTAGTCTTGCTAGCCATGACCTTCAATGAAAGGGAATGGTCTGGTGACCACCAGTTTACCAGCATGGATGAGTGAAATGTGTGGTCTGATTGATAATGAAGCTAAACAATCTAAAAATTGCCATATGCTGGGGAATGTCTTGTAATTACAAAGCGACATTAACTACGCTTTGACGTATGAGGAGCCATTGACCAAAGAAATAGATGTACGGACGAATAGACAGACAGACAAACAGAGGAACGAACAATAGGACAGACAGACTAAAAACAGAGTGGTGACTCACTTGATGCCATTAGAAACCCTGTTAGCTTATTGTCAACTGTTTAACTCTTAAACCCGGTCCACAGCACGACGTTGGCACAGCGTTCTGCGAGCGTCCTGGACGCTGAAACCATGACGCTGAAAAGGACACTCACATGAGCGTCAATAACAACGCTGGCGCTGTACCATTCACAGTATTGTGTTTGACAAGCGACCATCGCACAAAGAACACACTGCGACAGTGGTCTGGCACTGCAGAGTAACTACGAGCGTACAATATACACTTGCGACAGATATGAACGCCGACGTTTTGCTTTTGTTGCTGCTGTGCCGTAGTCTCGGCATTTTCTTTCATCCTTAGGTTCTTGTAGTCCTTTGACTAAACTTGCCAAATGCAGGGAAACCACACACACACTCAATGAAAAATTCCATCAACGAATCAATGATCGATGCCAGTAAATGAATAGAATATCCCGGATATGTCCAGTTGCTCTGACTGACTATCAATTGGTTGAAAATGAGCACGTGATGACATTGGACGCAGGGTCACTTCCAGCTAGAACACCCGATAAGAACTTTTCTCTATTCCAGCGTCGTGGACGCTCGCCTAGCGTTGTGCGAGCATCACGGACGCTGACATGTTCACAGTGTAACGCTGATGCTCACTCATCGTCAGCGTCCAGGACGCTCGCACGATGCTCGTGCCAGTGTCATACTGTGAACCGGGCTTTAGTCATAATTAGGGTCTGTCTGTTAGATCAGTAACCAGAGAAACAGAAAGCAACATTTCAGCTCTGAAGTCTCCGACAACTTTGCTCAGGCTTCAGGTTAGAAAACACCAAACGCTGAACTGCAATGCAAATCGCTTCTTCCAAAGAAACTATCGAGATATCAGTGCCTGTCTCTTTCCCAGCAATTTTGTCTAGAGTTATGTTGAGAGCAATTCTTGTTGTTAACACGAGAGTAAAGAAGCCTCAGAAATGTACGTGCACTGATCCACACTGGTATACGGTGATCACCAAACCCTTCCTTTCATAAAAGGGCGTGACTAAGTGAGACTAAAGCCCAGTTCACAATACCTACGTTGGCACCAATGTAACAGAATGAAACATAACAAACGTAATGAACGTTCCATGGGTGATGTTCGCAATTTAGCGTTGGCCAGCGTAGACAAGTGATGTCATGATAGCAAACACCTCTTTGCAAGCATTGCTTTTAGCAACAATGTCTTGTATGCATGAGAAGTCACTAGCCACAAGCAAGGGTAGCAATTGACAGCTTCAAGTAGCTTCTCCTCCATATTTTACTAATCGGTGTGCACTACCGTAATAACCATGAATGTGATTCCTTGTGCAATGTCTATTGTGAAACGTTGTATTCGGTACCGTTGAACAGTACACTACGTAATCTAATGCAACGTAATATGACGAATGATAACCCGGTTCACAATGACGTTTGTTACGTTTGCTAACTTCGTTACGTTCCATTGGTGCCAACGTAGATATTGTAAACCGGCCTTAACACATACTACACAAGTTAACAGCAAATCTGTCTGGAAAGCAACAAATTGAAGTACCCAGATGAGACAACAAACTTTTGCAACTACGACGAGCCATAAATTTTCTCATTGAATGCAAAAAATGGCTTCGAAACTCTCGGTTAGTTTAGTTGTTAAGGCTTACCTCATGTCGACTGTGGTGACGATGCTGACCGAGACGGCCTTTTCCTTTTCCTGCGGAGTCGTCGGTTCGTACAGAAAAAGTTTGAAGTCGCACACAATTGCATAGTGTCTCAACCATCCCTTCTTGACGCCACCCGGCTTGGGCACCTAAAAATGCAGCAAGAAATCAATAAGAAATAGTCGTAGCAAAAATGTAGAGAAAGCTTTAAAAATGCCTTCACACTCTAGAATTCACTTCACTCTCTAGCCATTTTTTCAAATTGAACAACATGCTCAAGTAGTACACGCTCTACTACAACAACACCCTAGCTTAGTAGAACATCATTGAAATGTTACAAAGCAGACGGCTAAAGTAGATTCAAATTGGTCAGGTCTAATGTGTCCTGAAGGGCAATGGACACACAAAACACACAACTAAACACACAGACAGACAGCATGTGGTTACATTGCCGCATCAAACTATTGAACTAGGATGAGTGTAACAAAAAAGTAAGTAGCTATAATAAGCCTATTAACGAGAATGTTTGACTAATAACTTCTGAGCATCACCAATAGGCGTGGCTCCATTTATTGAGGGCGTGGCATAATAAGAATTGCTTTGGCAACCAACATTTGTTAGGTTTTTCAAACCCTGAGAAAGCCTTAACAGCTTCCACAAAATTACTCTTCTGTTGCAATTTTGAAGGGTAATAGAAATTCTCTTTCGCCAGAAGGTTTTAAACTCTGCTGCAACCCTTCTTCCATCAAAATTTTTCTCGCCTTCTTCCCCAGCCCATTCAACAGCTCTTCCGCCTTTAAAGGTGCCCTCTCACGATTCACCACACGCAAACACACCCACGCAAATTGTGCCTTTATGCACACACTTATCCATTTACCAGTTTTGAGATAACATGCTGTTGTACGACAAAGCAGTTTCTCGATCATTTCCTTGTTTCATGTGACCCAAAAATGGGTGGAGCACAGAGTGCGCACTAGCGCGACGGCATCCGGACAGACATATACCATGTATGAAGTTGTAGACTAGCTTAGCAGTGTACCAACGCATACATCTGACTTGCAGATGTTGAATTTCGGTAGAAGAAACACCGCTACCATAGAACGTGGTGCACTCTAGGATGTTCGTTACCTTGTTCTGCTTCATTACGACACAACTTGAAATCGTGGCACGCTTTCAAGTTTGCGTGGGTGTGCCTGCGCGTGCCTGGTAAATCGTGAGCAGGCACCTTTAAGCCCCATCTGCCAAAGTGTTCAAAGACGAGTGAACAACTATAGGCTTAGATCCATCCGCTAGCAATTCCTCTGAGTATTTTTTGACTTTCCTGCTTCTCATTTAGCTGCTGCATGATCGTCTTCTCTGGCTGCACCTTTAATGATGTCTTTGCTCCAAGGGTGAGCTATCGAAACATCACAGTCCGTAGTGATCCCAGTGTCAGTGTCATACAGCGTGATGTCAGGCCAGTTTTCGTTGTCTACAAATCGCTGTCTCGGTTCTACTTGGTGGGGAATGAGTAAATCACTTAGGCAATCACTCCATGCACACACTATGGAGTTATGCGTTCACACAGGTCTGCCTCCATATTTACATGTCAAAACGTGGTAGCCCTTGCGATCCAGCTCAGCTCCACAGTCACACGTCTTAAGCAGCCGGCTGAAAGGCAAACCAGCACCTACAGACAGACAGACAGACAGACAGACAGACAACAGAAAGACAGACACACAGACAACAGAGACAACAGACAGACAGAAATACAGACAGACAGACAGACACAGAGAGAAATACAGACAGATAGACATACATACATACATACATACATACAGACAGTCAACAAGCAGACAGCAAACAGACAGACAACAGACAAACGATAAACAAACAGACACACCGAATGTACACACAAACACAGACAGCAGATAGACAGTTTCAATGGGTCAAGCACGTGTTTTGAATTCTTCGCCCATGCTATTGATTGGACCAGTTGATGAGATCACTCCCATTACAATTCAGATGATTATCATCTTTTCCAGCCACATTACGACTAGCTCATGTAACAGTGGCAACTCTTTGTACACACTCAATTGAGATGACCTGACGGTCCGCAATAGATCTTACCTTCACCCATCCCTCACATGCCGTTCCGATGCCTTTCTTGGGATCGATACCAGACAATCTCATGCCTACAAAATCAGACACAATTACCACACACATTATGTCACACAAAACTGTGCTGTACTGTTTACTTTTGTCAGAAGATGTAGGGCAAGGGTAAGGCACCTTTTCGGCACAGTGAAAATGACACGAATAATGACACACTGGAACGATAACGGACAACATATGTAGCATCGACAATTCAGACTCTGACTCAATTCAACTTTACGTACCTTCACAACACATGCCTTGTCTGACAAGTCCAATCATAATCGACGTACAGTGATGACATTTCGTCGGCTTAAGAAACGTTTTCACTTGAAAATGATGCGGTTTGCCCTGAAACATACACGACAGATTACAGAGTAAACTACCTAACATGTTTAAGCAGAGCAAACATCAAGTTCAATACATTAGATGATTAAAAAGACAAATCTCTCAACACATAATGAGAGCTTTCACACACAGGGTTAACTCAAGCTAGGCTAACTCGTGTAGAGTTATGATAACCCTACTCCAACCAACTTGCATTCAAATGTAGGACATGGGTAATTAGATGCAGAAAATCTACAGTAGAGCGTATAGACAGTACAGTAGAGAGTAGTAAACTGTAGCAAATCAAACGTAAGTAATGCATCCCCCTTCCAGTTACAACTGACAAATCTAACACCCCCTGGAGTGAAAAACTGTGCAGAGACATGACTTTGGGTATTGTTCGATTCAAAGTCACATGTCCCCTAAACAGACTTCGACCCTTAATGAAATAATCCCAGACAAAACCCTGTGTGTCAATATATCATCTATCGTACTGCCGTCATGCATCTCTGAATAGGATGTGAACTCACTCGTGGCATCTTTGGCGATGGAACCACTTTCTTCGGTCTCAGTAGTGTGATAGCCGGTGACTCTGGTGCCGAAGTCGACTCGGATTCTTCCTCTTCCTTAATCTCTCCAGCATACAGAGCGGCATTCACAACGGCTGCAGCTGTTGCCACTGCAGACACGACTGCTGATTCATTCAATGGCAAACGTGTTGGAGTAGCTGGTTCTGATGATGTTGGACTGCTAGTCGCTATTGGTCTTACTCGTTCGCCTGAAGGATCGGTGCTGTTCAAGAATGTTCTAAATGACATTGTAGATTCTCGACTGCTGACGTTGTCTTGACCTAGACAAAGTAGACACAAAACATTTTATTTTGATATGTTAGCCATTCAAGAGATATTGTGTTTACAGGCAGACAGAATAAATGAGAGACAGACAGAGAGACATATATACAGACAGACAGACAGACAGACATATATACAAACAGACAGACAGACTAACGGACACACAGACACAGACAGACAGACTAACGGACAGACAGACACAGGCAGACAGACAGACAGACAAACAGACAGACAAACAAACAGACAGACAGACAGATACTTGACTGCCATATGGTATGAACTTAATTGTAATATATGTACTCAAACACCAACACAACAGGCACTGTCAGCCCCGCCCCAATTTAGGTCAATGTCTGACTGTAACAAACGAGTTCTGTAGATATCTGGCCTTTCCCATACTACTAGTAGGTTCTCAGCTTCTTGAGGTCTGGAAATTTCCAGAGGCTATAAGGCTTAATATAGCTATCATGTGGTCAAGCACAGTGAACTAAGACAGAAACTTTATTTAGAAATAAACCACTTTGTTCCTGTTGTGCCTGAGCATTCCATGACAACAGTTTGTGGCATCTCAGGGGTAAGGAAACCCGGAAGCAAAACTTTAGTGGGGTGGCCACCACAAAAATTGGAATGAACACAGCCAAAAATGAAGGGTGGGCTTGGCTATAGCAATTTCCGGTGTGCCTTACAAAAATCTTGGGGACACCCAGTGGGCAGGCAGGCAGGCAGACAGAAGGACAGACACAACAGACAGACACAGCCAGCCAGCCAGAAATTCAGACAGGCAAACAGACAGGCAACTAGACAGGCAGGCAGGCAGGCAGGCAGGCAGGCAGGCAGGCAGGAAGGAAGGAAGGAAGGCAGGCAGACCAACAGACAGATAGGCAGACAGACAAACAGATAGACAGACAGACAGATAAACAAACAGACAGACAGACAAACAGACAGACAGACAGACAGACAGACAGACAGACCAACAGGCAAGCAGGTGAGCAGGCAGACAGACAAACTGTATGAGTTTACTGCATTAGAGAAAGAAGCAGCTCTCAATACATTGGAGACATTATAATATAAACACATGCCAGTACAATGTCTTACATACAATAAGCTACAACTCTTTCACTACACTTAACTGCAATTCATTGTATTAGAGAGATGCATCTCAAACTACACACAACACACCATTATTGACACACAAAAAACTCACTCTTCGATCTTATCATCTCCAACTCCTTCTGTAACAAATCTCTATCCATCCGCAGTCGATTCATTTGCTCAATGATGTCACGATTCAACATCTCACTCTCTCGCAGTTTCCTACGATAATCAAATTTGAGACTGTCTGCTTGTTATCAAATGTACCTCCATAACTTACGTCTCTGAAGCAGTCAAAGCTCCTTCTAGCTGATCTTTCTCGTCCACCAGCTTCTGTTTGGCCTCCACTTGATTCCGTAAGTCTGCCTGGACGGACAGTAACTCCTGCTTGTTCTGTTTGTACGTTTTCCTGTTTTGCCACGTCCCGGATGCCGATCGCTAGACAAGACAAAACGCATGCGATATGAATCAAAGCATCAAGATGTCTCAATTCTGGCTGCTGTCTTGTGGATTGTCCAACTTATTCTGTGTGTCTATCACTCGATTGTCGGTGCCTGCCCATCCACCTGCATGAGTACATGTCTGCAGGTGTGTGTGTGTGTGTGTGTGTGTGTGTGTGTGTGTGTGTGTGTGTGTGTGCACGCGCGCATGTATGTGTGCGTGTGTGTGTGTGTGCACGCGCGCATGTATGTGTGCGTGTGCATGTGTGTGTGTGCGCGCGCGCGTGTGTGTGTGTGTGTGTGTGTGTGTGTGTGTGTGTGTGGATCCATCTTCCGCCATCTGTCTGACCATCTGTCTTTACATCATTACATCCATCAATCCAGCCACCAGTTCATCTCAGCTCTCCTCTACCAACACTATTTATCAACTTGCTTGTCACCCAACTCATTCTCTCTGACTCCATCTCTTCAAGTACAAAGTCAAAAAATACCCACCCTTGCTGCTCCTGCTGACTTGATAGTATCCAGTTCCTCAGCCATCTTCTTCGACAACGACTGCAAGTAGTTTCTTGCATCCTTCTCGTCGTGTACCCTAATACACAACAACAGAAAATAACAAACAATAAACCATTTAACATTAATGTCCACTCTCCTCAACTACATGGTATATTGTAAATCAACAGGAAAGACTTTGTTCCCATGGAGTACTATTGGTGTGGACCCCAAATTAGACCTCTAGTCTAGTACCACTATAGACTCATGCTGATCTGTTGTCCTCCCTGAATAACTGTGCCTGTTGACTTCTGGTGCCACATGTACATAAATGGTAATGGCCTGTTTGTGTTACATGGTGATGAGAAACAGACAGGCAAAAACAAGGGGCTGTCCTTACCTGCCAACAGTTTTTACCAAACAAAACTTTCGTATGTGGGTGGGTGGGTTGAAAGCCATTTCGTTTTGACAAAACAATGTTGATGTGCACGTGCAGACTAAGCTGGCATCTGAGGTCAAAACTGGACATTTCCGCAATACAGACAATGGTTTTTGGTCGGCGGCGCACGGTAAGGGTTCTTTCTTCTTAAAACCTGAGAACATTAATACAGTAGTCTCTACTACTCTGTCATTGAGGCACTGTGGAAGTTATCTCTGGTGGATGACGGAAAGGCGTTGTTTGAGAAAGCAAAGACCCTGTGGGTTATGAAGTACTCAACCAATGAGGCAGCGTGGGAGTGAACGTTCTCTCAAGTAGATCAACTCGAAAACGACAGTCAAAAGTAATTGTTACTATTGTTTTCGGTTGCTGGGAATCAGAAACACCTTTGGACAAACAGTGATGCAATAAGTCACACTTCCTCCATGACTAAGAGTGGCACGACAGCGCTCAACGATGGTTGCATGGGTTGCTCAGCAATCTGTCATTCTGTTGTAGCAAATCTTGAGCGTAGCGTTCTATGTGTAGTGTTCTTTGTTATCTGTAGACATATATATCTAGATATCTATGCCTGGGCCATATATCATGGTATCAACATTAATGTAACTTTCAT
>NC_085086.1:3325044-3335044 GCF_963422355.1 Corticium candelabrum
TGATTACTTCATCAAGCTCCTGCATGCTGTCAAAACAGAAAAAAGAAATCAGCTAAGAGTGTAAGCGTTCCAAAAGATGTGTCTTTCTAGTACAAACTCTGGAACACTCTGAGATGTTTCTTAGTAAGTCTAATGTACCATACGATCTATTCTTCTAACACTAGAGACTCCCCATAGACTCCCCATCTATTGCAGTTGTTGATGGTTTCCTGCAATACCCCTAATGTACACTCCAGTCTGCAAGCAATTTCAAGTACTGTACCAGTGGAGAAGAAGGCTGGCCGTTTGCCTTCAAAGACAAAACGCAATTTAATTGATGAAAAATTCAAGAGAAGGAAAAGAAACATTGACAAGGGAATAAAACATCGTAATTCAAGGAATAACATCGTATTTAGATGCTTTGGTGCTGACTTCAGTGTTTCTTTATGTCAAAGTTAAGCTGTCTGTGGTGGGTTGTCATGTCATACTGACTTAAGGATACCGTATATTCAGAGACTTAACGAATCAAAATGTGTAACAAAATTTCACAACTGTACAACATGTTTGGTAATTTTCGAGAAATAAAATTCTCTAATACCTGGACACACAGACACACAGACACACAGACACACACACACACACACACTAATTAAACCAAATAAATAACAAACGACATCATCATCACTTCTCTACTTGGTGCTATCTACTTTAGGAATAAACCATGTCGATGGCTTCAGTAGCTGTCACTTCCAGTTTCTCTGCCATGGTACTGTATACCGCTTTTGTTCTGTGTGAAAGTATGATAAAAGATCTCAACATTGTTGCTGCGATTTAATATAATTACAATCGTACTTCTACACTTATTGACATTTATAATCTTGTAGGTGGCGTTCACACCTCTATTAGGACATTGCCCTAATTCTGAGGTGTTGCCTACATTTTCCTCTCAAGCACGCATTGAGAAACCATGACGGTTGTCAATAACCCAGTTCACAACATGAATTTCGTTATTCTTCGAATTCATTATAATTAGAAAATACAGTATACATGTACTTCCTGGATTCTAATAATTTCTACTATGTATGAATGTATGTGTAGCACTGGTTCGATTAGGCACCTATTCAATATAAAATTGCGATACTGTATGTATTCATCCAATACAACAATGTAATGCAATGAACCGATGCATTCCTCCCATTCAAGTCGAATCCATTACCAAAATACTTTAACCCATTAAGTAAATCATCTCAACACACCATGGAATAACTAAACTAATGTACGTATAGCATGCAGTAGGCATGACAAACGTGTGACTACTATCTCCAAACACATGAACACTCCTACTCATCCATCCTGTGGATGTGATGTCAGTAAGTGTTGCAAGAACATTTTACATCAGTTGGACAGCTACTCGAATGTCAGCCACAGATGAGCTAACAATGAATCATCACAACTAAATGCTACATCTGGTGATGCAATCCTCACTTCCATATGATCCACTATCGGCCACTTGAGAGATTGCTACCCAACTTAAGCAGCAAACAAAATGGCAAAGAAGTAACAACAACTAAATAAAACAGCAATGCTAGAATACTCTACCCATCAGAGCATTCAATGAGCATATAAAATAGTGACCTACATACATGTAATAGTAGCAGTGTGCTTCCATCCTACACACAATGTATGTACGAGTCCACCACTTGCACAAAAACTCTAATACATAAATAACCACTGGGCTGTACAGAGATGTAGTCCTGTCACCTCAGTTCAAACGGCGTCATCCTGCTACTGGGCGTCAACTTGTTGTTGCTCAAGTGTGAGAAGAGCACAAAGATTAGACGTTGTTGTTGATGCTCACAGCACGTATTGTCCACGCAGTGACACTCTGGTCGCCTGTGGCAGCCGTGAAAAGTCGAATAGACGTGAAGCTGCTAAAACACTTACACAAAACTTGACTTGGCAGCCCACACAATCCGTATCAGCAGCTTGCTGCAATGGGTACAGAAGTTCCTAGATAGCATCAATACTGAGAGAGAAAGTTGATTGACGACGTTTGGAGCCACTCTGATGCTGCACAATGTTAGCTAATCAACAAACCAGCTCATAGCCTTCTCTCTTAGCTAAGCAACTAGCTGTTCAATGAGGCATTGACTGACTATAAGATGCTGCTATCAAGCACATGTAGCTCACACGCCGAGTGCTGCATGCAAACCATCAATCTCACTGGAACGATGTCAATCTACAAGTCGGGCTATCTCAAACTCTTTCCATCTGTTTTAAGAATGCAAACATGGAGAGAAACATCGATAAGTTTAGAACTGACTGAAACATTGCAGAGAGGAGATACACTCAGTGACTGTGTTAATCATAAATAAGAGTGCTAGATGAATTCCGAGTGCAAAGAATGTGAGATCCGCTATCTCCTAACATTAACACTCAAACGAAGTCGAGATGCCAGGATTGTTCATTCCACAGGCCAAGATTCACAGTCACAAGATGACAAAATAAGTAGATACATCTTGTGACACATTAGATTCGATGTATTTGGGTTAGAACGTGAGCCAACACTCATTCTGTATTGTTAGAGTGTCTTGTCTTCCTGGAGTGAAGACATATAGCCCAAAGTCCATGAATAGTAAGTGACCATTCGTACTAGTAAGCAAAGTGATAACACTACCGTGAGTATGACGACTATACTTTCAAATCATAGGTATGAGTTCCAACTACGCTGACACACTATTTTAGACTTTAAAAATGAAAATCAAGAAAGTGACCATTGGCATGTTATCCAGCAGACACTCACAGACGTCACACAACCACACAAATCAATGGCATAACTAATATTAGTTTGTCTGTCACACAGAAACCACCATAACCTAGGTGAGTGACATACTGTAAAATCCACAAATTTTTAAAATGATAATTTTAGTTATTTTCGTACAGACACCTGGTTGTACTAAAATGTATAGATAGATGCACTTGAATTCGGCTACAGTGCAGTACCGATGTCTCGTACTAAAATAACATGTGCATGAACTACTTCATGGGCAAAAAGTACTAAAATTTCTGGATTTACAGTAACTATCGTGCCCATCCTTCTAAAATTGTCCACACCAGGAGAGCTGGACTTTTCACTTACACTCTATCATTTTGTCTGTAGTTATGCTTGGCTAATAAGCATGCCAGAGATATGATGTATATATGAAGCTTTGTAGCCGGTTTATGTCTATATATGTTTTGTAAAAATCGAGCCTCCCAATTCTATGTGGGAATTCCTCTTCACACACACAAACACAAACAAACAAACAAGCACGCATACAAACAAGCACACACACACACACACACAAACCAACACACACACACACACACACACACACACACACACACACACACACACACACACACACACACACACACACACACACACACACACACACCATCTATCTAGAGCTGTTCAATGCAAATGCAGCAACACTTATTACCAACAACCTGACAGCTACATCTCGAGTCGATGCTTACACCAAGATGCAAGACTCCAGCACAATACCCTAATGTACCAAGAGATGCATCCCTCCAATGCATAAAAAGACCCATCTCTCAACACAGTAATCTTACATACTAAGAGATGCATCACCCTCTCACAACAACGACCCGTCCCACACACCTCTTTCTCTTCAGCTTCACCAACTTCGTCTGCAACTCTTGCACTTCCTTTTGAAAATTCTGTACTTGCCCTTCAGCATGCTGCAGCTGATCATTCAAAGCCTAACCACAAAGTATGCCTCAAAATCATTCAACAGACAACCTTTTCAACAGCAGAACAGGAAGACAAATAGCCAAATGAAAAGATAGATAATCAAACTGAGAGACGAAGGTTAGGCAGGCAGGGAAGTGAATGAGGCTGAGGCTCAAATGAATACTTACTGCAGTCTCTGCCGAGTGCTTGACAGACTGATTCCGTACGGTCTCGTCGCAGTCGTCTCGAAGCTGCTGCTGACTCGCCTTCAGTCGTTTCACTTCCACCTGCAGTTCTCTGTCGGGTGACGACACACTTCGAACAGCTGGCTGTTTGGCCTGAAATGTATACAACGAAATGGTAAATCTGAATCACTAGCATAGAAAATATAATACGTAATACAACACATGTAATACATTACCTGGGCTGCACCGAAAATTGTCTGATTGGAGTAACATGCAGCAGAAAAAGATGGATGAGTGGAGTTTTATATATTCTTATTTCTATTTTTAATTATTATCAATCATCATCTTTGGAGGAAGTGTCTGTCGTCGCAGTTCGCACACTGCATGAGTACATCGTCCACTTGATCACCGAATCCAACCTCCTGCAACACCTCATGAAGACTACAGTCGCCAGACACACGAAGAATCTCGTCATGACTCAAAACACGTGCCTCGCCCTCGAACACGGTTATGCCCAGGCCAACAGAAAACATATTTAAATATAAAAACTCAGAGGCCTTTGAGGTACAAACACAGGCGGGCGGGTTACCCCAATCAGACAATTTTTTCGGTGCGGCCCTATGGTTATTATATATTTTTGGTTTTGTTAACTTATTATTTTTAATTTATTTACAAAAATAAGAGAGACAGGAAAGTTGACTGCCAGACAGGTAAATTTCCTTTATTTTGAATCAATCTGTAAAAGTGCGGTATTGAGTCTAAAATCTGACAAGCAGTCTGCAATAAGTAATTAGTGAATGTGGTGGTGGATGTCCACATAAAAAAGGTAGTCATTAACTCTGGCAGACAGACAAGCAGACAGACAGACAGACATACATACAGATAGACAAAAAGACAGACAGACAGACAACAGACACACAAATGCATACACAGACACACAGCAAGCAAGCCAGATACAAAAGCACAGACACACAGACAAAATAATTAAACATACTTATGAAATTTAATTCATAATTTTCATTAACTCACAAATTTCTTCCCATTATACTATTTTTGTATTGTTAACTATTTCAATATTAACTTGTAGTCAGTGGGACATCATGGGGATCACACAAGATCAGTCAAGTGACAGCAATTCAGGTGAACAATCCAAACAGAAGGTTGACAAACAGCTCAACCAGAGTGTACATGCTAGTGAGTACAAACACTGGCTGGTGGCCTAGTGGTGGGTAAACTAGTTGTAATATAAATCAGCTACCTGGTGACTAGATAGAGTTGTAACTAGATGAGACAATGACTCAAATAGACTGTGTGTATAGATGAAGTGATAGGTGAGTATGCTGGTGTGTTAGTGGAGTGACTAGCGAGTCAACAGGCAAGTGACTGCGAGTAATTACGTGCACGACTACTAATGAGCAGGCAAACTGCTAATTCATAGAAATAAGTTGGTGGCTACAACTTAAGGAGCAGAGAAGGTGGGTGGTGAGATGTGTGTGGGTGATGAGTACGAATGCAAACAAACAGTGAATAAGCTGGGAAATAGATGGGTTGGCTAGAGACTGATATCATGAGTGAGTGGACAAACAAACATACAAACATCTGAACCAACAACAAAAACAAACCGCAATACGTCAAGCCTTGATTCAACACACAATATCTCTATATCCATCACACTCTCAATTTTCACCTTTAGAGCTGAGACTTCCTTGTCAAGTTGTTGCGCTTGCTGTGAGAGAGATAAGTCGTAAACAAACGAGCCACAATGTAGCAACACATGAGAAGTCTCTGACCTGCTCAATTCTCTGATGAGCTCTCTTTTCTCGCAACAGCTCAGACTGACTGTCTTCTAACTGGACTTGAAGCTGAAAGAAGAAGGTAAAGACAAGACGTAACCAAGTGGTAATTGGGTAGTTCTCTAATCATCTATTGACGTGCCTGTCTGTACTAATCTGTCTATGTCTTGAAAGTGTTATCACCCTGAAATGTGATGTGATGTGATGTGATGTGTGTGTGTGTGTGTGTGTGTGTGTGTGTGTGTGTGTGTGTGTGTGTGTGTGTGTGTGTGTGTGTGTGTGTGTGTGTGTGTGTGTGTGTGTGTGTGTGTGTGTGTGTGTGTGTCTTCTGTTTCTCTCTCAGCCTGTGTGTCTGTCCTGTGAATTTCTCCCAGTGTTTTCAAATTAAATCGAGATCAACATCCTTGATGTTACAGAAATTGTAATAATGTTAATTAATTACACTCGTCTCAACTTAGGTATGAATTTATGTGCAACGCATCATAATTTTAGTGATAGTGACTTGTGAGTTCATTTACCGAATAACCGGTTATTTCTGCAGTCCTAAATTACTGCAATTTGAGAATTTAGACAAAACTTTTAAATGCTACGAATTAAATTTCTGTGTTCCAGCCTAGAAGACAGTTACTATGAACTATATAACACTTTTTGGGTTGCCTTCTACCGGTATATCTGTGCCTTGTTGTTCATCACTTTGCTCACTAATCACATGGGATACGCAAATGGCTTCATCTCCGATGCCAGTCTCTGAAGTAGTAACACATGCTCATACCAGAGTGACCTTCACGCACACCGCAGTACACGTGCAACACGTGTCTAAGAACAGCACATGTGACAGAACAGTGGCCGCCTGAGGCTCAAGAATAAGTCTAAATATCTGCGAATTTAGTTGTGCACTGGGTCATTTTCTTGCACAATTCGCAGAAACAACATGAATGCAGAAATAACCAGTTATACAGTAAGTGGCATTATGATGGTGGATCTGATAGAAAACTGTGAGTCTTTCATGACAAGAGATTGTAAAAATTTCATAATTCGTTTGTCTGTCCATCTTCTGTCGGTCTGTCCATCCATCTGTCCATTTGTCCGTCTGTCCATCCATCCATCTGTTCATCTGGCTGTCCGGCTGTCCATCCATCTGTCCATCTGTCTGTTGTCCTCAAACACACAATCTACTCCCCAAACCCCGTCAACCCTACCTCTCTCCGTTTCTTGTCACTGCTGCGATTTTCTTGCCTAAGAGAATCAACTTTTGCCATCAAATCCTCTAAACAAACAAACAAAAACAGTAATGCAGCCAACAAACCATTTCTCACCGGCAAACAATCAACAGAAAAGAGACAGTAAGTGACTACTGTAACATACCAATCTCCTCTTCTTTCTCTCGAATCATTTTCTGTAACTTCAGTTTCTGATCTCTCGCATCAGACAACCTGATAACACACGACCAAACAAATACAAAGTGCCCAATAGAAGCAACCATCAATCTGCCTATCAATATGCCTATCTCTCTGTCATCTGTCCATCTGTGCATCTAATCAACAGGTCATTCCGTCTTCCAATCAATAAATTCATTGGTACATTAATTGGTCAGTGAGATAATCAGTTGATTAGTGAGTTAGTTGATAGGTCGGCCAAACAAACTATCAGCCTGTTGATTGGTCAGCCAATTTAGTTGGCAAGACAGTCACTATTCTAATCACTACACACAAATTTCCATGCATCAAATAAGACAAGTCAGTCTGCTGGCGTGCTTGCTCATTACCATGTCTGCATGCATACGTAGGATTAATTAATTAAGTCCTTGATTTGTCCATGTGTCTATCTGTCTGTCTGTCTGAATACCTGCCTGCCTACCTGTCTGTCTGTCATCTACGTATGTGTGTTGTATGAACACATGACTAACTTGTCAGTGCTGTCTGATAGTTCAGCTGCTATTTGTCTTCTCTGTGCCTGCACGTCTTTCAGGTCTTTATGTTGACTTGCGAGCTTAGACTGAAGTTCTTCCACTTCCTAAAGACAAAATCACACCCATTCTGAATGGAGCATACGTGCACGTGCGCGTGCACGTACACACACACACACACACACACACACACACACACACACACACACACACACACACACACACACACACACACACACACATACAAACACACACACACACACACACACACACACACACACACACACACACACACACACACACACACACGTGCATGCACACACGCATGCACACACACACACACGCACACACACACACACACACACACACACACACACACACACACACACCACACACACACACACACGGACGGACAGACGGAAACAAACGCACACACGAACTCACACACACCAGACGTATCAACTTACTTTGTCAAGATCTTGCTTTTCTTGCTGGGCGCTCTTGTTTGTCTTTTCCATCAATTTCACTTTCCTTGAGACCTCTACGACGCAAAGACATCGTTGAATACTGCGGCAGTAGAAACAGAGACTATCTATTGACCTTCAAAGTTGGAAGTCATTTCTTCCTGTTGTTTTTCATAATCTTTCAATCTAGTGTCACTTTCGTTCTTCAACTGGTTGACATCTGGTACGTACAAACAATTTCAGCATGAGATGAAACAGTTGTGCAAAAAGGCCAGAAAATTGTACACAGGTTGAAACTCCAGAATGATGAATGCATGCGAAAGTAGACAGTCAGTCAGTCAGTCAGTCAATGCCATTCAAGGCACTGTTCATTAGAACTGATCTTCAACTACTATTTGCATGCGTATAGTTTTTAACTTGTAGTTTGCTGTAACCGTGATTCCACTGACCTGAACTGTCATGGATAATATTTTTACTTTTAGTGTTATGTATGTAGAGGGTTGTGTGTAATAAATGATGTCAGTCAGTCAGACAGACAGACAGACAGACAGACAGACAAACAGACAGACACACCGACACATGCAGACAGCAAGCAGAAAAGCGGAAAAGTAGACAGCCAGACAAACAGACAAGAAGGCGGGCAGACGAACAGACGAACAGGCAGAGGAATGTACAGACGGATGGACAGATGGAGACAGATAAACATACATACATACAAACAGACAGACCAACAGGCAAGCAGGCAGGCAGACAGACAGACAGACAACCTGGCAAACAGACAAGTAGACAAACACAATCATGAGTACACACAGTGCGCACACATACACACACGCACACACACACACACACACACACACACACACATGCACACGCATGCATGCACACACACACACACACACACACACACACACACACACACACACACACACGCGCGCACACACACACACACACACACACACACACACACACACACACACACGCGCACACACACACACACACACACACACACACACACACACACGCGCACACACACACCACCACCACCACCACCACCACAACCACCGTCACCACCACCACCATCACAACACCATCACAACAGCAGCAACATACAGAAAACAGAAAAATTACTGGATCCAGACTGATAAAACAGACATCATAACAAACAGACAAATCTCATCTGACAAACATCAGCAGCAACGACAACGACAATGACCTTCCAGCTTCTTCCTCAACTCTTCTACTTCTGCTTTCAACAATCCGAGTTCCTTCGCATCGTCAGACTTACTAGCGAGCACCTCATTAGGTGACGTCGGATACGGTGTAACATCCAGACCATTACATGTCGGAGTCGCAGACTTACTAAACGTGGTCGCTGAAACAGCATCTGTAACACAGAGACAACATGAAACAAATTTGCAAATTTAGACAGACAAACAGACAACAGAGACGAACAAACAGACAGACAGACAGACAGACAGACATGACAGACAGATAGACAGATTACAGAACTGAGAAGTGTAGTGCTTAAGTTATATCCAAGAAGCTCAGAATGTTGTGTGGTGGGTCTGAGAGGCCTGACTTTCTCAGCACCCAATTTTTCCTCATTAGCTATCAGTGTTGTAGTTTGCTGTAATGTTAGCTTTTCAATGAACATTAGTCTAGCTGTATTACTGTCGTTCTTTGAAGAATTGTATCATAGTTTGATGTAAGAAATAACTGATTTTTGATAGACAGACAGACAGACAGACAGACAGACAGACAGACAGACAGACAGACAGACAGACAGACAGACAGACAGATACAGCCTCGCATATACGCCCGGTTTACAAGACAGGCTGTGCTATTGGGAAAAATACGGGAGTCATTGTGATTTCGTAACTTTACAGTGACAGTGACCAGAGAGTAGACTGACAGATGCAGTTGTGTACAGTGTGATG
>NC_085086.1:3340044-3367544 GCF_963422355.1 Corticium candelabrum
TGAGACCAAATGACACCGAGAGATAAGTGATTTGTGTGGATAACGGGTATGGTAATGGTGTTCTTGGCACACCCGGGAAAATGCTGGTTCGGAAGGTTTATTCCCAGTTGAGAGAGAAAAGGTTCATTCTATGAGTAAACACCACACTTTGATACAAAAAAACTACTTAACCTTTTCCTAGTGAAAACAACATTGTGAGCAAGTAGGCACACAGAAAGCAGCTAAACAGCTAAAGGTAAAGTCAGTCCCAGCTAACTTCAACCCTGGAAACTACTGTGGGAGGACATTTTGTAACTAGACTACAAGTCATAGTAAACAGAGAGCATTATCAACAAACAGATTTACATGCCAATAGCATGACTGCATTTCTAACAACGACAGACATGGACACAGAAACCACCACCAACTTTGGTGCCAACATGACATGCTGATGGTCTACAGTCAAACAATTCGGGGAGTTTTTCGTGTAGGGAAACGTTTCCCAAAGCCATTGACCCATTAAGACTATTAAACCAATAACATTACCAGCTAGGTTTACAGTTGTTCCACCTATGATAAGTTAACTAAACGTTTCTAGGTGTTACTACTTCTACTCATGTTCTGACTGTTCATTGGTCATCTTGTTGATGGCACACAATATCTAATTTACCAGAAATTAGCCTGATATCTATCTGAGAAGAACGACACCAATAAAAGCTTCAAAATGATGTTAGTAGTACGTAACTGTGACATTCCTAACGCCAGTTATTGCCACTATTCTAGGGTTGAAGTTAGCTGGGACGGACTTTAGATACACTGGTGGGTGAGCAAGTCAGTAATCTCAACCAGATCAACAAGTAAAGCAATCGGGCCAAAGACAGACATCATACCGTCGTCCGTTGCTCTTCTATGTGGTCAAAGTTCGACGTGTCTGCATCGTCAGCGATCTCCGGCACATACGGTGGAGTCACTAAACATAAGGAAACCCGATAAAAATGTCAACAACTGCCACACAATTAGCACCACAAAACCCAACAATTTACAGACAAATAAACAACAAATATTCACAAAATTTCTGAACAGTTAGTGTCACATGACTGTGTAGTGTTAATGCCAAGAAACGTGAAGTACACACAATGGCAAGACGTCTACGTACATTTTCGTAGACTTTCCCAGTCGATGCCTTCGAAGAATGGATGAGTCTTGAGATCGTTTGCGCCATTCTGGCCGAGTCGTTTCTCTTTTTCACAACAAAGACTACAAACAAAGAGAATCAGTAAGTGGGCGAGAGAGAGTACTCGTGTACAAGTATTAGTGTCTGTGTGTCTACTTGTTTGTTCAGCTGTCTCCTTGTTTGAGTGTACAAGTGTGTCTGTTTGTTGATCAATACATGCACTGCATCTATCCTATCTGTCTGTTTGCCTGTCTGTCTGTCCATCCATCAGTCTGTCTGTCTGTCCAGCTGTCTGTCCACCCATCTGTCTGTCCATCTGTCAGTCTGTCTGTCTGTCTATCTGTCCATCTGTCCATCAGCCTGTCTGTCTCTCTCTCTATCTGTCATCCTTCTGTCCACCCGCCTGTCTGCCTGTCTGTCTGTCTGTCTGTCACGTCTTTCTGCCGTTTCTCTATCTGCCTATCAGTCTGTCCGCCCATTCATCTGTCTCTGTCTGTCCATCTGTCTGTCAGTGTGTCTGACTGCCTGTCTATATCTCTGTCCATCTGTCCGTCCGTCTGTCTGTCTGTCTGTCTGTCTGTCTGTCCCTGGATGTTGGTATCGTTGTCTTCTACTTCGTATTATGCAGGAAGAAGTCTGTCAGAGGGCCAAGGGAGCAGGAATTTCAAGTCGACGTGTGCGGCTTCAGCTGCTACCGTCCCAAGGAACCTTGCTGCCCGTCGGAGCTCCTTTCTTTGTCATTGGTGTCCACGTGTCTGCAATGTCATCTCCTTTGTCGCAGCTCTGCCTTCACTTTCCTTCTTGTGGCTTATGTCGCTGTCTGCTGTCGGTCAAGGTTGTGCACGCATCTTTTCCCGCTTTCTGAGCTTAGCGTCCGCCTTCGTCTCGCAGCTGGATGGTCTCCTGTTGTCATTCCTTTGTCCTATCATCTTGTGACTTCAGCTAGCATCTGCTGTCAGTCAGGACACACCTTTCTCTGCTCTCTGAGCTCCGCGTCCGCCTTCATCTTACAGTTGGATTGTCATTTGTCACCTTTTCTTCGTCAAATCATTTTCTTGTATAAACGATTGCTCTAGATGGTATAGTATTTGATTTTGACATGCAAGGCCAAGTCCATTAGTAATCTATGACTTTGTTGTTTACAAGGACTGGTTTGCTTTCACAAATTCCTAGCATATGTACTAGTAGAGTCTATATATGAGAAAAAAGTATCTGTCTGTCTGTCTGTCTGTCCGTCCATCTATCTGTCTGTCCATCTACCTGTTTGGCTCCATCTGTATGTTCATTCGTCCGTCTGTATGTTCATCTATCTGTGTGTCTGTCTGTCTGTGTGTCTGTTTGTCATCTGTCTAGCAATCTTACGCTTTATCTATCAATCTGCTAATCTGCGTTGAGTGCGTGTCTGTTTGCCTGTCTCACCGCATTTCTGTTTATCTATCAAACTGTCTGCCTGTCTGTCTGTTTGTCCATCTGTCTGTTGATCTACTCGTCTCTTCTACGATTCAAGCACCTGCATGCTGGTAAGTCTATCGATTCATCTGCTCATCTGCCTACACATTTCTGCTCATTTCATCTCCTACAATACTGACCTTTTCATGACGTCTCTCGCTAATGGCGAAACTTCCTCTTCATCAACATCATCAGGAAACTGGAAACTATTCTGAAAGAAATACGGCAACATGAAACAGATAAAAGATAGACAGATAGGCAGTTAGTTAGATTTCATTGTGTGACGCACTTTATGAGCAAATTAAGTAATAATACATAAACTAACTGACTGACAGACTGTGAGATAGATGGACAAACAGTCAGACAGATAGACAGATGGACGGAGAGACAGACAAACAGACAGCTGAACAGACCGATGGACACACAGACTGACTGGCATGCAAACAGACCATCTTAAGGACAGACAGACGAACAAAACAGACAGACAGATGGCCAAATAGAGACAGTAGGAGGGCGAGCTGACAGATGGACACACAAAAAAACAGACTGAGACAGACAAATTAAGTTAATTAATGAATAGACAGACATAGAAACAGACAGAAAAACAGACAGACAGACAGACAGACAGACAGACAGACAGACAGACAGACATAGATGAACAGATAAAGACGAACAAAAATGCAAGACAGACAGATATACAGACGTCACTGACTGACTAACAAATGGACAGACACAGACACACCAACAGACAGACAGACGGACGAACGGATGAACGGACAGACAGACAGACAGGTGAACAGACAGACAGACAGACAGACAGGTGAACAGACAGACAGACAGACAGATGGACAGACAGACAGACGGACAGGCAGACAGGCAGGTATTCAGACAGACAGACAGGTATTCAGACAGACAGACAGACAGGCAGGCAGACAGACAGACAGACAGACACATACACAGATACATAGACAGACAGACTGGCAAATGGACAAACAAGAACACCGACAGGCTGGCAGTCAAATGGAAAGATAGGTAAACTGGTAAACAGATCTACAGCCACGTCAAACAATCACGCCAGACACACAATCAATGCATCCGCTTCACCTTAAAATTCATGATCTTTCCGTACGTATCGACCAACGATTCCGCATAAAACGGGGTCTCTCCAAACAGCATTTCGTACATGCACACTCCTAGAGACCACCAGTCGCATTCCACACCATAACATCCTTGTCCGTCCTCCATCGCTCTCAGTATCTCAGGAGAGATATAATCAGGTGTGCCTACAGCAACAGACGACTGCACCTGGTAACAACAAACAAGACTTTCAATTAACAATTAATAGACAATTTGAATTATTTTGGCAAATATTATCGGCACCAAAAATTTCCGGTCTACAACAGTTTGGACAATCAGTAAATCTATTCGACAACTCGGAACACTCTAAGTGTGCTGTGTGTGCGTGTGTATGTCTGTCTGCCTGTAGTCTGTCTGTCTGTCTGTCAGTCTGTCTCTCGTCTGTCTGTCTGTCGTCTGTCTGTCTGCCTGCCTGTCTATCATGATCATATTTTTCAAATATGAACTATGATACAATAGCAAATCGCTAAATACTTGCGTCTTCAACAACATAAACTAAAGAAAAGGAATCATGTCTGCCTATCTGTCTGTCTGTCAATACATATATTTCATTTGTCTGTCTGTCTGCCTTTGTCTGTCTGTCCGTCTTCCTGTCTGTCTGTCTTCCTGTCTGTCTGTCTTCCTGTCTGTCTGTTTGTCTGTCTGTCTCAATAATATATTTTCATGAATTGAACTAATACATGGGAATAAGCTAATGAAAAAATTTGTGACTCAGGAGGGTCATACAATACAAACTAATGTCTTGCAAATAATGCTAATTTTAGTCTTTCTATTTTACATCTAATTACGCTAGCATTGCAATGCTGTAGTGTAATAGAGAAATAGTGTCTCCAATGTCTTGGATTGATTACAGCTGTTCTTTCTATTTTCGTCTGTGGAGAGTTGAGATAGATAACGAAGATATTGCTCTGCCTTCTGCCCCCAACACCCAAAGTGTTCCATAACTAATGGAAGGCAGTTTGACTGATTCCCTTACACATCAAACTCAGCACTGTATTTTTGGCCTTGGTATGTTCTCATTTTGAAGCTGCTATACTATCCTCTCGAGCTGCTTCAGATAAGACATCTTCATTCCACAGATGAGCTAATGAGATGTCTAACTCAACATCACAACCAGATAGAGTCAAATGCCAAAATATCTGTCAGTCAGTTTGCCTGTTTGTGTCTGTATCTTTCTCTGTCTCTGTATACGTAGGTGTGTGTATGCACACGTGCGTGTCTTCATGACCATGTCGATGTCATGGAGGCGACCTCATACAGCTTGTGTAAGCTGGTTTCATTCATAACTCAATGACATGCAAATCAACTACATAGATGCACTTCTCCTTGAGATGAGGAAATTTTCCCACAGTCTCTTCAATTCATGGCTAGACTTCTACTACCTTTGGTTAGGACATTGACAACATAACAATCCTACTGCATGCTCTATGGCTCATTTGTCGTCTCTCTTACCGTCTCATCTTCTCTTAGTCTCATGCATGACCCAAAGTCGGCCAATCTGAGGTGTCCGTAACGGTTGATGACAAAGTTGTCGGGTTTGATGTCACGATGGACGTAACCCAACTTGTGGACCGAGTCGATGCAGAGCACCATCTCGGCGAGATAGAACTTCGCCATCTCCTCGGGTAGACGATCCTCGTATTTGCTGAGAAGTGTGAGAAGATCTCCTCCTGAGTAATACTCCATCACAAGATACTGAAGAAATGAATAATACAATGAACAACAAGGAATGTGTACGTACAGAGATATAGAACTACAAACAGCAGACAGACAGATGGGAAATGGACAGAAAATAGACAGACAAAAAATAAATGAAAATGGACAGACAAATATAAACAAACAGAAATGGATGAAAATGGACAGACAAATAGACAGACAAATAGATGGTAAAATGGAGAGACAAATAAACAGAAAAATATGGAAAATAGATTAAGAAATAAGACAGACAAACAGATGAAAATGGACAGACAAATAGACAGAGAAACAAACAGATGGAAAATAGACAAACAAATAGACAAGCAAACTGATACAAATAAAATAGACAGACAAGGGCAGACAAACAAACAAATAGAAAAATGGACAGACAAATAGACAGACAAACAAATGGATAAAAATGGACAGACAAATAGACAGACAAACAAAGAGGCATATGAATGACGGACTGAATAAGTTGCTTCCTAGCAACCACACATCACATTTCATAATAACAATACTAACCAGATAGTTTTCATCTTGGAAAGCGTATTGTAAGCTTGTGATCCAGTCTCTGTCACCAAATACCAACACGTCCCGCTCTTCACGAAAACATGCCGTCTAAAGCAATACAAATAGAGTGAGACATCTAACACAATATGATACACACAACACTTGGACGAGAAAGGTAAGTATCACAAAATTAAGAAACCTGTTTGTGGTATTCATGATCACACACATGACTGACTGATACACACGCATGCATATGCACTCACACACACATAGACAGACAGACACACAGACAGGCAGACACACAGATACACAGACAGGCACAACAGACAGACACACAGACAGCACACACAGACACATGGACAAAAACACAGACAGAGAGACAGACACAAAGAAAGATACACAGACAAACACACAGACAGGCATACAAAGACAGGCATACACACAGACAGGCATACAGACAGACCCATTGGGCAAAAACACAGACAGACAGACACACAGATAGACAGACAGACACACAGATAGACACACAGACAAATACACAGATAGACAGGCAGACAGATAGACACACAGACAAATACACAGACAGACAGGCAGACAGATAGAGAGACACAGACAGAGAGACACAGACAGACAGACAGACACAGACAGACAGACACACAAATACACAGACAGGCAAACACAAATACATAAAGACATACATACATACATACAGACAGACAGACAGACAGACACAACAGACACATAGACAGACACACAGACAAACACAGACAGAAACACAGACAGACAGACACAGACACACAAGCACACAAACAGACACACAGACAGCAACACAGAAAGACACACACACACACACACACACACACACACACACACACACACACACACACACACACACACACACACACACACACACACACACACACACACACACACACACACACACACACACACACAGACAAAGACAGACAGACACACAAACAAAAACACAGACAGACACACACACAAACAAAAACACAGACAGACACACAAATAGACACACAGACAGACATGCAGACAGACACAAAGACAGCCACATGCACGCACGCACGCACGCATGCATGCACACACGCCCGCACACATGCACACACGCACGCACACCCGCATGCACACACACATGCACGTGCGTGTGCACACACACACACACACACACACACACACACACACACACACACACACACACACACACACACACACACACACACACACACACACACACACACACACACACACACACACACACACAAACAGACAGACAATCTGGTAGAGTTCTTGAGTTAAAGAATTTTAGAGACACAAAGACTACAGGAATGAACATTTCTGAAATCCTGTTCCTAGGAATAGAACCATTCTACATAAGTTCCTTGTAAACGCTTATGCAACTTCCTGTCCTTAGCTAATTGAATGTATAATGTAGCTTATTCAAATTTCATTAAGACTCAAGACAAGAATGAGG
Organism: Corticium candelabrum; assembly: GCF_963422355.1. NCBI lineage: Eukaryota > Metazoa > Porifera > Homoscleromorpha > Homosclerophorida > Plakinidae > Corticium > Corticium candelabrum. The sequence goes on from NC_085086.1 coordinate 3,347,481, forward strand.
GGAGTTAGTGAGATTGTGGTCGTGTGGTAGTGGAAGTCAGTGAGTCATTCTGGTCTGAATCAGCTGACTCTGTTATTAGAAGATGACAGTGGCAAATGGTATTGTCTCTGGCTTCACTTACTTCCACATACTTGTGCCATTTTTGTGGTCTCTTCTGTATGTGCCTACTAAATGTGAAGGCAGAAATTTTCGTACCCAAAATTTTAGTTATTTCCTTACAGATACCTACCTGGTTGTACTAAAATAACACAAATACAAAGTGTATCCCAGGGTTCCCGCTAGAGATTGTTGGGAGTGCGGCGGGATGAACAATCCATGACGCATGCAGTCCTTACATTCGGCAATGTGTACGTACTGGAGCCAATCTCAGGTGAGGTAGACTTTGCGTTGTAGCTATTGCATGTAACATATATTCAAGTGCCCTTGCAAGAAAATCAACTTCGATCGCCAGTAAGCCCTTCTTAGCGATGTTCATCGATTGTGCATGAGCAAGTTTCGTAGACGAACTACAAGTAGTCGGCCGTTGATTGCCATGTACCACGATGTTGCTTCCCGTGAAGCCATGACGGTCTTGACTAGATTCTAGGTGTACACTTCCCGGACAAAAGCCTGAAGAAGTGTGCTTCCTAGATCACTGGAAGGGCATCTGAGACTGGAATCAGAGGCAGCGCATTCGGGACTGCAATCAACAGCTTGTGCGTACAGTACAGTACATCTGAAGCAAGGCTATAATCCCTCATTATTTTGCAAGAGCCCAAATTTGTGGCTATTGTCATCTTTAGTATTATGTTTCAGTAGTATGGAATTCTCAAACATTCCTTAGCTGTAAGACTTTAAACTCCTAGCTACCGTTTGTGGTGCTGCGCCATGCTGCCACGGTGTAGCGAGAACCCCGGTATCACCACTGCAGCAGCGTTGGTATGTAGGGTTGAGTTTGTGTTCAGTTCTTCTGTAAGAGCAAGTATCAGTAGCAACCGTTTATGCTACAAAGCTGATCTTTAAACCAACCCTCTGCGCTTGCAACAGAGCAGGTCCATGACTACTCAAGTTTGACATTGTCTTGCACAAGGCCACCTCCCTGTGTAAAATTTCTCGATAACACACACACTACCCTTTCCAGTTCATTCGAACCCATGCCCACACCAGTCCCATGTAGACTGTACATGTCGTTGCCCACCGCAACACTCCGTAGCTCATCAACCAGGACTGTTCAAAAAAACAGAATTCTCGCTAGAGATTTTTGGGAGCATGGCGGGACAGGTTGGTCCACAACGCACACAGTCTGCTCTTACAGTCGGACATGCGCACTGGAGCCGATCTCAAGTGAGGTAGACTTTGTGTTGTAGCTATTGCATGTAACATACATTCAAGTGCCCTGGCAAGGAAATCAACTTCGATCGCCAGTAAGCCCTTCTTAGCGATGTTCATAGATTACGCATGCGTAAGTTTCGTAGACAAAACTACAAAAAGTCTGTCTAGTCAGGCATTGATTGACGTGGACCACTGTTGTTGCTTCGCATGAAGCCATGACTAGTCTACAATAGATTCTAGGTGCTAGCTACTTCCCAGACAAGATATGTGCTTTCCGTGTCACTGGAAGGGCATCCGAGACTAGAATCAGAGGCAGCGCATCTGGGACTGCAATCAACACGTGAGCGTACGTTTGGAACGACGCTATCATCCCGCATTATTTTGTAAGAGCCTAGATTTGTGACTATTGTCACCTTTACTAAGTCCATTCCCAAATATGAGAATTTGTGGGAACTGCCCTTAATAGATAAGAAATTGAAGAACAGAAATGTGCGTAGTTAATTACTGCTAATGGAATAAATGGTTCCAGTACAGAAATGTTTAGCTATGAACTTACATTCAAAGGTTCAACCAATGCTTCAACTACATAAGCATGCTAGCTACAGCTGTTTACTTATCAATCCACAGTTCAAAGTACGTCCATCCGCGTCAGCTTTCAAGTAGTGGGCATTATAGCGGTGACTCACAAGTTATCTGACACCTGGTGTAAATGCAAGGGTAGGGCAGGGCCAAGCAAGTGTCATACAGGAAGTTACTAATTATGTCCTAACAAAGAACCAATCACAGTATTCATTAACTGATCTGGAACCTCCTCCTTGTGAGCTTTCCAATGATGTCGGAATCAACTCGCTAGGACGTCCGCTTCAGGAGATACGGGTTTTTCCCCACGTATTGTCCTATTCGGAAATGGACTTTAAGTAATATAGTATCGTGTTTCAATAAATTCTCAAACCTTCCTTAGCTGCACAACTTTAGACTCCTATCTCAGTGCTTAACGTGCAAAAAATGGCAGGAGTGTAACAAATCGCTCTCCTGACCCGACCCCAGGAGAGCTAGGAGAGTGATTGAGTTTTTCAACATTTCGTGTTATATACGTGATTATATGCTACTATAGGAATTATTTGACCATGAATCTCACAAGGCATGGAAGGTGCACATTCGGAATTGAATGTCACATAAATAATGTTACTATTGATGAACAAACAGCAACACAATGATTAAACTGTCTGCAAGACACCACGTTACTTGACTGACATGACTGTGTAGGTGAAATATTATTTACCATTGAAGATGAATTTACTGTGAATTTTGTAACAAACTGCATGCCCTCAACGTACTTCAGCATATCTGTTTTGGCTTGGCCTCTGAGACGTCCGTCATGACGGGTCTTGTCCACGTACTTGCTGCATAGCTTGCACTAGACTTTGACAACTAATTCTCTGCCCTCCATCCTCTTGGTTTCGTATCCAAAAGTGTGGCTGATGTCCCAGCTCAAGAACGTGGACAAATGCACTGAAGACATTGACAGGTCACTCCTAGCTAAAACTACTGTAGTACCTACGTGATATTGGCTGTTCGTGAGTACACCACACTATAGGCACGTGCTGCGCATGCGTGTCTCTGCCAAGTTGCTGGGGACTCTCCATTCAAGCCAACGGAAGTAGATAACGAGAAAGTTCAGGCTCCAGAAGTGCTCTTTAGATCTTTATTGTTAATTGTATTGACGTAAATGGTGTCAGGTATACATCATTGTGAACATCCAGAGTACAGAGACTGCTATTGTCCAGTAATTAGACCACATCTTTAACGATCATTAGTGGTTGCAGAAACTTTGATATGCAGACGTCTTATCGCTAGCCCCTGCTAGATTGATGTCAACTGTTTCCACTTTTAGAAATGGGAGGTTCTGCGGTTTCAAAAGATACCAAGGATCGTCTCTCCAGAACGTCACGTAGTGAAGCTATAGAGAATTTACGATCGCCAGGTCTCACTAACTTAAATGTCTAGCAAAAAGACTCGGGAGAGCAACAAATCGCACTCCACGAACAGATTTCAGACACGTTATGGAGCGCAAGAGCGATCGCATGCCTCAAGAATCATGGTCTGCTATCTACCATTTCTGAGCATGGTGCACTCTTACTGGAGCGTGGCGCAGTGCCACGCTGTGTAGCAAGAACCCTAGAAGTGTTCGTCAACTTGTCATTGGATGACAAACTGAGTTCATGTGACAACCAATTATACCAGCAAGGTTGCCATCATGACGACTAATGTCTTATAAATTTTTGTTTTATGCTGTAGAGTAAAATACTGAAATTACTCAGGTCAAACTGAGAGTGACACCTCTGAGGTCTTGGGACTTCGTTTACTTGCCAGAACAATCAGTATCATTATTTGATATCAATGAAATATATGTGAAAGTCCTAAACTTCTTGATGACTGAAAAACCTTGTGAGGTTGCCAAGATTATGACTATGTCTGCCATAAAGTTTAAAACACCACAACCAACTCCCCATGCCATCCCCCTGAGATCAACATCCAAACTTACAGCCGGTTTTTTCTAGCAGTGACGACCTCTAGCATGCATTTATGACCTGGGGTTATGACCTCTAACCGGATAATTTTGTGGCTAGTCTGAATTTCTTGGAAAGACCCACCTAGTGCATTGATGCCAGCAACAGAATAAATGTCAGAGGAAGTCGAGAACAGATAGACATACTGACAGACAAACTAAAAACAGACTCACAGGCTGACGGACTGACAGACACACTAACAGACACACTGACAGAGAGAGAGAGAGAGAGAGAGAGAGAGAGAGAGAGAGAAATAGACAAGCAGGCAAACAGACAGACAGACAGACAAAAACAGACAGACGGACAGATGGACAGACAGGCAGGCAGGCAGGCAGGCAGGCAGGCAAGCACGCAAGTAGACAGGCAGGCACACAAACAGACAGACAGACAGACAAACATACTGACAGACTCACTAATAAATAGACTCACAGACTGATATATAGAAGCACTGACAGACAGATTGACAGGCAGACTGACAGACTGACATAGACAAATAACAGACTCACAGGCTGATGGACTGACAGACACAGACAGACAAACAGAGAGACTGACAAACAGACAAACAGACAGACTGACAAACAGACAGACTGACAAACAGACAAACAGACAGACTGACAAACAGACAGACTAACAAACAGACAGACTGACAAACAGACAGACAGACAAAGAGACAGAGAAACTGACAGACTGACACACTAATAATAAACAGACTCACAGGCTGACGGACTGACAAGTGACTACACATACCTCTTGTCTTCGTAACATTTCCCACTTGTTCAGTGACTTCAACGCATAGATATTTGACGTGCCTTTCAATCTCACAACATGGACCTAAATAAGCATCGCAATCAACATTTTGTAAACTACTACCATCCAGTCTGTCCGTCTCTCACTTTTCTGTGCCAATAACTTAAAGCTGTTTAGACGTCGGTCAATTCCACATGTCTCATCGCATGTCTTGTCCATCTGTCTGTCTGTCAGTCTGTCTGTCCATCTGTCTGCCCATCCGTTTCTCTGTCTGTCCGTCCATCCGTACGTTCGTCTGTCTGTCTGTCTGTTTATTCTGTTTGTCTGACTGACTGTTTGTCTGTCTGTCTGTCTGACTGACTATGCTGTCTGTCTGTCTGTCTGTCTATTCTGTCTGTTTGTCTGTCTATTCTGTCTGTCCACCTGTCTATCTAAGATAGTATCCATGATATGACTTGTCTTGTCTAGTGTAGTTGTCTATACACTAGGTTGTGATATTTACACACTAAATTTTAGGACACATAGATCTTAGTGGACATGTAATCATCGTGCACCAGTGTTAAACTACAACTGATGTGTAATAATAAATCTATCGTCTGTCTGTCTGTCTGTCTGTCTATCTGTCTGACTATCTGTATGCTTGTCTGTCCGTCTGTCCATCTGTCTGTCTGTCTGACTATCTGTCTGTCCGTCCATCTGCCTGTCTGTGTGTCTGTCTGACTATCTGTCTGCCTGTCTGTCCATCTGTTTGTCTGTCTGTCTGTCCATCCATCTGTCTGTCTGTTTGTCTGTCTATCTATCTGTCTGTCCACCAACCAGTGTGTGTGTGTGTGTGTGTGTGTGTGCTGTGTGTTTGTGCGCCCTCCATTTCCCCATTCACACCCACACATCACCAACACCAGTCTTTCTTAGTCTATCCACCTTGCCATCCATCAATGCACCATACTTTTCCCTTTCCTGTCAGCCTACACTCATACCATCCACATCACACTGGAACAGATACCCCACCACAAGTGTACCACCATGTGATGATGATAAACCGTCCAACTATGAACACTTCATTTACACTTCCGATGTCAGTCACACCCACGCACGACAACAGACCACACTCTGACACCGAATACTCACCTCCCCGAACGCTCCTCGTCCGATAATCTTCAGAGTCTCAAAGTCGTCCTTCCTGAGACGTAACGCGTGAATTCGTTCAACGACCGCGCGCACTGAAAGACAAAATCCCGTGGGATAAGGGGACGGGGGCAAACGTCATAAACAACACCGGAAGTTGTACCAACGATAACAGCCAGCCATGTCACCTAATAGCGATGTAATCTCGCTACATGAGTGTGTCGACACCGAACCAAATTTCTACGGCGTCTTCGTGTCTACACTACGAACTAGGGCTTCGGAAATTAGGCCAGTCCCGTGGGGGTAGGGGAGGGGCGAACAAACATCAAGAACACGATACTGTAAACACGCGACGTCATATCACAGTGAGCCAAATAAAAACACGATTACAAAGAAGTCAACAAACGAAGAGTCCGTCAGAGAGCCGAAAATTCCGAGAAATCGGGCGGCGAATTATTACCCCGTGGGGTAGGGGGTGGGGTCATTCAAACCAACATTGGCTCAGAATTTACGAAATATTGCCGCGCCGATGTCAACACACTCATCATCCCACAAACAGCGTCTACGCGCTTCCGTCCGAGAGATACGAAGCGGCCGGAAGCGAGAACGACGTTTTGCGCCGCATCTCACACACACGCGCAAGGAAACGCATGCAGACTGACTCACTGAGACTGACGAACTCAGAGAAGTTCCGCTCTCGACGCTGAGTGCTCTCGCAGCATTCCTCGTGCAGCAGCAGGAGCATGTCGAGCAGACACTCGATGCTCACCACCTCGTTGACATTGCGAGCCCGTCCGTTCGTGTAGAGCTCGTCGAGCTCGCTGATTCGCTCGAGAGCAGCCATAGAGAGCGACGATATCCCGAACTTTTCGAATCAGACGCGTTGAGATGCGTTGAGTGAGATGTTGTGAGGGAAAAAAGAAGAAATGGCGTCTGTGAGTGAAACGAGGCGACGAGTAGGGATGTTCGGTGGGCTGAGAGGCTGCTATAAGTAGGACTGATGAATGGAATACGTCACAATCGATGTGGTCGCCCCGTAGGGCCGAGTATTCACAGCGAGAAAGCGACACCAAAAATTTGACATATACGGGATATCGCAAGGTGTGATGAGATTGGCCCGGATGTCAAATAAATTGTTTAGGCGATATGTGCGAGAATTGATTAGTGGGAACGGAAGGGAACGCGGACAACGACGTGAAGAGTGCAAACGCCAGACGATCAGAAGACATATGGAAAGAGATAAAACGCGCGTTAGCAATCACTTTGGAACGCTTAACGTGCGTTACATCCTCATACTTGAAATGTTTTTAGAGTTACCAAAAAATGTAAAAAATATAAATTTATGTATTAATTTTAGTAAGAATAAAATTTATAACTGCAGCAGTGCTAATTATTTAATTTAAAATATAAAGTGTAAAACTCTACTAAATGCCTAGACCTTCTCACTATCCACAAACATATCCATGTATTTGTATTACATTAATAAATCATCCAAATTTTAAATTTTACAAAAAATACAATAGTATTTAATTTTGAATTAAATATTAAATTTGCTTAAAATTTAAATAATTATTAATTTTTTAATCTAAACATTTTTGCTAACTTTTGAAACATTGTCAAATGTCAGAAATCTGAAATTTGTAAATGTAAGCATGTGTTTGTATTAAATTAATAAACATAAATTAAACATTTAATTTGTTTTGAAATTTTAAAAAATTTATATATAATTTTTACCTTTTAGTCTACTTTGGAGACATTGTGTTGTGTAAATGTAGACATGTATTTGTATTACATTTACTTAATAAATGATCCAAATTTTTATAATAAAATTTTAATCAAATCTTTAATTTAATTTAAAATTAATTTTAATTTTTTGTTAACTGTTGACATATTGAGTTTTTTCTCCACTGTATGGAACATATCATTATGTCAGCAATGCAGCAATTAAAAATTTGTAAAAGTAAACTTGTATTTGTATTGCATTGATCAATCATACAAATTTTAATTATTACAACAAAATACAATATTAATTAATTTTAAATTAAATATTAAATTGGTTTAAAAAATAAAATTTAATTAAGTTTTTTAATCTGTACATTTTTGCTAACTTTGAAACATTGTGACAGGTCAGAAATATGAAATTTGTAAATGTAAACATGTGTTTGCATTACATTAATAAATCCAAGTTTTTACAACAAAATGCAATTTTAATTAATCTTAAATTAAATATTAAGTTTGTCTTAAAATTTAAATAATTATCAAATTTTTTAATTACCGTTTTACTAACTTCGAGACATTGTTGTGTCTTTTCTCCACTCTGTGGCATGATAGTAATGCAGCAATCTGAAATTTTGTATACGTAGGCACGTATTTGTAATTAGATTTACTTAATTAATGATCCAACCTGTACAATAAAATAAAAGTTTAAATAATTTTTAATCAAATATTTAATTTATTTTATTTTAAAATTTTAATAACTTTAATTTTACTTTTTAAATTTTTGCTAACTATTGACATATTGTTTTTTTCTCCACTGTATGAACATACATACGTCAGCAATTCAGCAATCAGAAATTTGTAAATGTAAACATGTATTTGTATTGCATTAATAAATCATACAAATTTTAAAGTAAAATAAAATTTTAGCTAATTTTAAATTAAATTTTTAATTTGTTCTAAAATTTTACAAATATTTAATTTTTAAATTGTTTGTGTCTTTTCTCTACTGTATCAGTGGCGTAGGAAGATCTTCACGAGTGGGGGCTGTACCGTGGATATCAATGTCATCATGAGTGTACTAGCATACCAGTAAGCAAAAAGACTACCTTATTTGCTGGACTCTACAGATTTGCAAAAGTCACTGACAAAAAAATTTCAATTCCTGCACTGAGTAAGGAGATTCATGCCCCCTCATGCCCCCCTCAAGCCCCTTCATGCCCCTCACCCCCACTTCCTACGCTGGCGTGTAATATGACACTTCCAAAATGCATCAATCAGAGATTTTGTAATTGTAAACATCTATTTGTATTACATTATTAATAAAGAATCAAAGTTTTACAACAAAATAAAATGTTAACTAATTTTTAAATTAGACATTTAATTTAATTTAAAATGTACCAATTTTATTTTTTAATATTTCTATTTTTATTTTGCACATTTTAATTTTTTTTAATTTTTTAATTTTACATTTTTCTTAATTTTTGAGACATCATGTCTTTTCTTCACTGTATGACATTGACATTGCCAGTAACACAGCAATCAGACATTTCGTAAAACACAATTTTATTATTTCGTTGCAAATTTCCGCACAACTTTGGTAATTATTAATATCAAATCTACGCATCTTCAAAACTTACTATTCGTGTCTATGTATGTAGCATTGTACATCGTTTGTCTAAATGTGCAAGTCATCAACAATGACACATAAACACAGTCTGTAATCATAAAGGCATGAAGATCCAAATGTCCAATATTTGATAAATTTTGTTGTCATAATGACGTCACAGGATACGGTCAATACGAAACACTGGATCAGATCATTTTCTTCTTCGAGGCTGTATATCTCTCCATATACTGCAACACAAATAAGTATGATTTGCACATGCTCATAGATTCCCTCCATACTAAGTGTGTAACACAGTACACCAGGAAACGTGTTTTAGTGTGTCTCCATTTTAGTAAGTTTCTGTCATGCCATCAATGGACTCGATTGAAGGGACAACATAAACTACTTGTAAGGCTAAAGTTCCTCTATCTACTACATCATGTCCTGTTTAATAGTTGCTCATTTGAGTAGAGCAGTTTCAATGTCAGTTGCAGCAACCATATTATCTCTAACTGTAACATAAACACGCCCTTCTTATTTTTTCAAAGGGTGTGATAACGTGTCTTTGCTGGAGACTGTCTTATGTAACATCAATGTTGTTGAACTCAATTGTGTCAATCCAATTTAGCTATCAATTATTAATACCATCCAATACACTTCACGAGACGTGTGCTTTTATTAGAGACATAACTGTACTGGAGACCTGTGTTTATGTTAGAGATAATACGGTATGTGCAAAAAGAGCTGATGTTGAAATTAGTGGCCACTGCTCAAATAAACGCCTATGAAAACTATCAATCTAATTACTATAACCCCATGCTCACATAATGTCGTGAAGTATCGATTCAAAGTGATCGCACTGTGCGTGGAAGGACAGAAGCAAGACTGAAGAAAGGCATAGAAAAAGAACAATACAACCAAGCAGACTACAGAAGGGGAAGAAATATGCACCACACAAGGGTGTAACTAGCCTTAAACTTTACTGGAGCACCTTGTTAATATCAACTTGACATGTGCTGCTAACATCAGTCACGTGACAAGTGACTAACAGACTAAAAACAACTGACCGAGTCTACGATTACCTGTATGCCATCAAATTTCCTAATTTTCTTTTTGTTGACCTTGAAGTCTGCTGGCTGGCTAAGTCACGTACAAGTTGAAAAATTTATGGACACATACACCCAATTTGAAATTGTTAACTGCTATGCCCACTTTACTACAAGTTGCCTCAGTTGCCTCGTGCTTAGTTACGCAGGCCACTGGCACAAACCAAGAGGATTATGACCTCAGTTCAAACGACACAATAAGATCAAGGAGTCAACCAGACTTTCACCAGGTAAGAAGGAAAGACAGGTTAGACCCTTAAGACTACCAGCACAAACAAGACTGAGATTTACAGTACCTTAAACACGTGTTGTGACTACTGGTAATTACATATTACACTAGCTTACCTAAACTATGACCACAAAGTAAAGGCATTATATTAGGGTCCCACGCTTAAATAATGCCCCATTGTCCAGACAATAGAGAACGTAGCCCCACGGGGCCTCTATTCATGGAACTACAGTCTTATGCTTGTGATAAAACTGCTGGTAAATGAGCTCTACACTATTGTCTATACAGTGCTAGACGTTTTCGCTAGTGACAAACACAGAGATTTCCTATTGAGCATAAAATATTAGAACACAACAATGGATGATTAAACTATGTGTCTATATAGTCACAATAACTGCATGCTTCCAGACAAATCATTTCCCTATTTATTTATATTCTACTAGTTTTCCCAACCCCAACCCCAACCCCAACACAACTATCACAAAGTAACCTAAAATATCATCACCCCTGTACATGCCCATTGCCATACTCACCTAAATATTACCCAAGCCCATGGTTGGCCAGCATCAAAGGAAACATATGGGATGGAACTATACTAATCTGACACCTGGAAGTGTTAATTGGCGGAAGTCATTAATCAATTAAATCAAGCACTAATGACACCACCTTTTAATGCTAAATTCCTTGGCAGTGTTTTGACATCACTGAGCCATTCCAGGAATGCCATTCCACAATACTAATCTTCTATTCAACAGTGAATGAATAAATTCCAAGGCATAATTGCTGCACATTGTCAAAGGCATAAGCAAGTGAAGAATAATGGTATTAGCATTCCTACAGGGAGCCCAAATCTAGCAGACAGTCAAAGTAGTAAGCGCTAGACTCCAGCCAGTCTCCCACCCTGTGGTCCCCACCCCCACCCCACCCCAATTGTCACTCTGAAGCGGCAAGGATAGACAATCCTGGGAATGACAAAGGCTGGGAAAGACTGGCTGGAGTCTAAGAAAGTGCCATCAGCACTAATTAATTAAAGAAAAAAGAGGTGTGAAAATCTTGGAGCCTTGACCAAATGTGGGGATGGGAGCTTATACTTGAGCCCTGGGGCTATACTTGGGCTTAGCATAAAGTATACACTTAATTGTTATCGTACCTCGGGAGATACAGAACCCATTGGGTGAGTGTATAGACTGTCTGTATGACAAATCTATCAAAGAACAACAGATTTTGTTGTACTAGAAGATACTTCCACCAACACTGCTGCAGTACTGACAGATAGGTTGCTCTAATTCAATAGTCTGTATTGTACTGAGATGCATACATCTAATAAAAAAACTCAAAACATTAAGACATGCATTCCTCCAATACAATACACACTATAATAAGAGAAGGATCACTTTACTGCACAAGATAAACAGCAGTCCCTCTCATGTGCTACCGTCCTAATGTGTGTCCACCTTAGAATCAGCCAATGTGCCCCAGGGCCAGATCCAGGAATTTTTGAAAGAGGGGGTTCACCTGTTAGCAGTTATTTATAGCATTACTATTTTTTCTTTTCTAATAAAATTATATGAAATTATTGAACCACGCCTATTGGAAAAGAGGGGGTTTCAACCCCCTGAACTCCCCCTCTGGATCCGGCCCTGTGCCCACATAATGTTGAGCATAATCAGTGGCGAACAACATTAACAGCATTATGAGTCAAAATATAAGGGCAAGTCCTCCTTTCATGTGCTCATGCCATATCTGGGCTATAGATTATCCGATAATTACTACTATTAAATATTAAATTAGTATCATATGAACTACCAGGTATCTCAATCATTTGTTGACCAAATACGGTGAGAAAGTAGGCAGGCACTGGAATGTCATAAACAAGACAAACCACTATACTATAAACTACAAATATTTCGTCAAACAATTTTCTATTTTGGTCAAAACAAATTTGACGAAATTTTGTGCAAGTTCTACAAGCTGTGCCACCAAGGTCTGAGGCACACGTAGTACACTGATTTACTCTCATACTAGCCAATGCTTCTCAAGAAAGATATGTATTACCGTACTTAGTGACTACTGTCCAGGCTTATGATACACTAGTGAACTTGTCAGTCTTGTGAACGTTACTGCATACTGTTACCATAAAAGGGGCATGGCTAGCAAGACTAGCCCAGGCACATGCTCAACAAACGTGAGTTTAGAAGATGAACATGAGCAACCAGACTGGTATCACATGTACATACGTGTTGGATAGACAGAGTACACAAAGCACCTTTCAGAACTCAAACAGGTGCTTTCTGCCCACATGTCACTATACCCATATACATGGTGATACTGTACATACAGTACTAGGTACTAAAGACTTTGCCATGACAAACAATGTCTTGGTGGACTTTGACAAAATTGCTGCATGATAAAATATTTGTCGTTTACAGTAATATGGTTGCTTGCATTACTATCCTCAGAGATATAAATTGATACAGTAATAATCTCACCTTATCATATCCATCCAGCTGCCGTAAATCTTTAATCTGAAACAGATTCCCTTCAATGGCCAACGTCGACACTTCGCTCTCGCTCAGTATCTCAACAGGCAACCCTTGCAATGACAGACAATTCTCCTCCAATCTCAACACCTTGAGACGTGGACATCTTGCCAGATGAACCGGAAGCAATGCCAAACGATTCCGATTCAAGTTGATTTCAATGACTTTCAGATCGGAGATTTCTGTGGGCAATGCTGTCAATCTGTTAGATGAGATATCGAGAGCGTCGAGGTGTGGTAACTGGCAGAGAACTGTGGGGAAGGCTGTGATATTGTTGTGGTTGAGAGAGACAGTTTTAAGAGCAACGAGTTGACTAAAAAAGGGTGGGAGAGAGGAGATATTGTTGTGGCTGCAGACGAATGTTTCCAACTTTGCCAAACAACAAATTTCCTCTGGAAAGACAGACGATCCACCTGTTGAGAAAAGTGTTGCATATCATTACTGTAATACAACAGAATAGATGAGTAACGTACCACGATTTACACAAAACAGCATGTACACTTAGACGCACTGTACAGTTGAGATTGACTCTCATACTTTTGCTGATCATAATGAAATGACATTGGAACAAGCAGAAGACAAAAGACATGCACCCAAAGCTACTAGAGCTGATTGCATAACTAAATTGTGACAATCACGACACGCGTGTATGAATGTGAGTGGTTGCACACACCACACACTTAAACACGCATGTTTACATGCACACACACACACACACACACACACACACACACACACACACACACACACACACACACACACACACACACACACACACACACACACACACAATGGTAAAATGACAGATTGATAAGGAGCTGCTGTTCGTTACAGTTAAGCCCCCTCCCCAGCCAGATGGCTGGGTTCCTATGCACTATGCAGGAGCTATGAACCATGCTGAGCAATCTCCTAGAGCCTGGTCAGGTACTCACAGAAGCACCAACTGCGATGCCAACTGTGGTGTGGGCACCCGAAGTCCCACCTGGACCTCAGTGGCTGATGGACTTTGTCGCAGTCGAGGCCTCTGCCACCCCAGCTAGTAAACAAGTACTCATTTATACTCCTGAGTCAAGAAAGCCAATTAATTGTCTGTGAGTTTCTTGTCCAAGGAAATAATGCCATAGCTCGCTGTCACTATAACTTGAACCTGCAACACTCCATAGAAGACTCTCTAACAACTGAGCCATCATACCACATGCACGCGCACACGTGCACACACACACACACACACACACACACACATTGACAGACATTACACACGTTGATCAACTTACTCAGCCTGTTCGAGCTGACATTCAGAGACTTCAGTGCTATCAGCTGTCCAATTACTGGCGGCACTACAGGCAGTCGATTATCTGAAACATCAAATGTTCTCAAGCTTTTCAGTGATGACAACCCAGCAGGAAGCTAAACAGCAAATCACAATAAGAAATTTTTATTGCTATTATCACTATTATAGTATTTATATACAAACATTAAATCAATTAGTTAACATTAATAATTTTGTTAAAAACCCTTTACAAAATCAACAGTGAAACACAAAGTTCAATATATCAATAATTTCTAAACCAATAATACAAAAGCAATATATTACTAATCAACTGATTTGCAGAATTGTATTTAAATCATATCTACAACATTAGTACACATCATAACATCAACATCATAAAATGTAAATATAATTAAGATTAATATTAAATTTAATATTAATGAATAAACATTAAAAATAACAAATACAAGCAAAGCAACAAACATCCACTGTTCTGTCATTTATTATTAAATATTTGATTACTATTTCTTATCAAATAAATATTTATTAATTAAATGTTATTTATTTTATAAAACAATTTGATTTATTATTTGATAAATATTTAATAAACTTTAATTAATTATTTTTAAATAATAATTGGCATTTAAATAATAAATTAATATTAATAAAGTTGAGCACGACATAAACAAACATTGAAAAGATAACACGAAATACAAATGAAGCTGAGCAACAAATATCCACTCTTCTGTCACTTCAACGCCATTTAGTAAATTTGCTTTTCAGTTATCAGTGCATTTTGTGCCAAAATCTCTGTTACGTATTTTCCAAAAATGTCCGACTAGGTTTTCAATGTGTGATTACCTCTTTCAGTTGTCTTCCTTGTAGAGATAGCACTCCGGTCTTCTTCGACGTATCGACTGCTTGTGAAATGCGACTGTTGTCGGTTGAACCTGCGGCACCCATGATTAAGCTGTTAGCGCACGCTAAGCAAGACGACCGAAGCTCGTACTCACTCTGCGTTATTGATGTATTAAGATTCTTAGAAAACAAATTAATTATTTAATAAATTACTAAAATTATTTAATTAATACATGTAATAAAAATATTTTAATATATTATTTAAATTTTAGTATTTGTAAATTTATTTTACAATTTTAACTTGTTAATTAAAATCCAAATAAATTAAATACATTCTATTGACATGTTAACTTCTAGGAGTATAAAAGATTTAATTTAAAAATAAATCATTAATTTAATTAATTTATATATTTTTAAACGTTAAAATTGTAATATAATTTTTAAAAATTATAGTCATTTACATCACTTACATTATATTTAAAATTATAAGGTAAACAAAGATAAAAAATAATTTCTAAATTTGATCATGTACATGTGTATACACCGACCTATATCCAATTTGTGTATCAGTGTTATGGCAACTGTTACTTTTCTCTCACCTGATAAGACACAGCCGCTTAATTAATTAACGCTCTGATATCAGTTTCAATATGCATTGGATTTAGAACCATAAATGTCGTGTTACTTGATCTTGTCCTTAAAACTGATTTACAACGACATATATCTTTAGACACCCCGTGATAGTTTCAACATGCAAAATAGTGACAGGATCAAAGTAAACAGAGAAGCATTTTTGCAAACGACAATCTACGGTGATAAACAAAATGCCACCAACAAAACTGCTGTGCATATGTATCTAGCAACCAGACTACACGCGGAGATATATCCAAGAATTTCGACAGGCGTGGGAATTGAGTGTGTGAGCATACTCATGATCATGTTATCACAAAACCCAGACGATTAGAAATGAAAACTGATTATTTAACAGACACGAATTACAATCTCAGGTCTTCGATTTGGAGCATGGACATGCAAGAAGTCGATCGTGCATGTCTCCACCTGCAAGAATTCTGTTCCCAATCGCCTAGGATTAGTGAACAACTCACATCTCTTTAGACAGTAGTAATTATGAGTCGTATATATATATATATGTTATCTGTGTTAATTAATTATATATATATATATATATATATATATATATATATATATATATATATATATATATATATATATATATATATATATATGTACGTGCATCAAGGCCAAACAAGTCAGCCTTTCCTGGCCCAAGGTAGCCTTTAGATATGTATATGTATGTATGTATGTATGTATATATATATATATATATATATATATATATATATATATATATATATATAACACAGATAACACATATCCGCCCTAAGGACGGAAGAACAAAAAGTCATAATAATTAGGCAGATAGTCACTAATCAGTCTTGAATTGTATTGCCATAAACGAACAGATAACTGTTCGTGGAATTGCCTGGAAGCTTGGCCCAGAGACAAGCCAGATGATAGAAGAGACTTCTTGACAATTGATATCAACACCTCCAGACTATGTGCAGCCCACACTCCGTATGATTCCACCACAAGAGGGTAAAACAAACAGCCATAACTGAAAACGTTAGCAAGATGGCGTTCATCTTTGTCCACTTCCCCAGCCTCAGCAGCAGCACCAGCTTTTATATAAAGCTAAAGAAAATACAGAAGTCATTACAAACTACGTTACTATCAACACCGTACGTCTTTTACAAAAGCTCTTTGTACAATACGTAAAATCACCTTTGACTTTTACATCCACAAGCGCACACGCACAGAAATTTGTTGTTGTTGAATGTTGTTGCTTCCGCAATACGTTACTGTTTTGTAAGCAACGGTTTTCAAAACATTTAACTACATTGTCCACTGCCCCGAGGTTTTGATAACCAAAGAATATATGACCACGTTCTCGTATGCAATGGCTTAATTAATTTTTCTAAATTTTCTGAATTTGCGAATGATGCAGCCTTGTATGCTACATCACGTGAACATTTTGAAAGTATTTCCAAAACTTTTGTTCAAACTGCAAATGACTGGGAATTGATCGTTAGCACCGGTAAGTTCAAGGGTAGAGTACATAGGGTTTTGGACCCAGTGGTTGTTGATATCAAGGTGGCTCTATTCATATGGTTGATCAGTTTGTCTATCTCGGTACAGCTGCGTTGCAGCAGACAGTGACTTAGTACAAATAAATAATAATATACTATGCCAAGAAACTGTTAACCTGATCCATTGACAAAGTTCAGCAACTTGCAAAGATAGGAAGAAGTGTCATTCGGCATTGCCAAAGCTTCTAGAGCCTTTGGATGCTTACTAGTACGTCAACCAATCTTCAAGAACAAACATTTCTCAATAATTACAAAAACAACTATCTATGAAGACGTCATTCTACCCACTTTGTTTACGGCGCAGAGACATGGGCAGCCAAGTCTAACAATATCAGACGTCTAGATTTATTTTATAATCGATGTATTCGGACCATTCTCGGTGTCACCAAACACCAACAGTGGCAGGAGCCTAGTACATCAAGACAGCTATCATCAAAGTTTGGCATGATCGAGCGGACGAATTTCTGATGTTTTAACTAATTACTGTCCCATCGGTTACGTTGGCTAGGGCATGTTGCCTGTATGGACTCTATTCGTACTGCTTCTAGGCAAATTCTGTTTGGAGAGCTACTAGTACTCTTTAAAAGATCGTGCCATGGTGCTAAAAAGAGGTTGAGGGATGCAGTGTCAAATGACTTGAAAAACATGAAATTGTTCGAGGAAAGTTGGTACACCCTCGCTCAAGATAGAGTTAAGTGGAGACTCTGGTTAACGATTGTCTGTCAACTATAGCCGTAGCAAATCTACAACCTCAACAACTGTAAATGCCAGTCAAAAATAAACAATCTATAGAGCTATAGATGCCTAACTGTGCGGAAGATCTTTCCGCAGACAGAGAGATCGAACACGTACAACATTGTCGTTCCTGTTCAGTGACAACACAGTGTCAGCGACAGTCACTTATTACTTTTTTTCACCGTTATATTATGATGCCTCAATGGACAGCTCTCAATGTCAAAGTTAAGGCGTGTGTGCGCGTGCGCGTGCGCGTGCGTGCGTGTGTATATCTGCAGTGATTTGGCATGTGTATACGACCGATAGATCTAGTTACAGCTGCTATGTAGATCGCATGCAGCACCTAGAGTCGACATTGACCTGCCATTAACAATCCATGCATTGCAAGAATACGCACGTGTCACTGATGTTTATCTCTAAGACTTATAATAATGTCTATAGTTCTATATAGAAAGATGTGAGTCTAACTGCTGACAGCCTGTATTTAGCTATAAGACATGCATGCATTCACAGTTTGACTATCTAATTAATGATCATGGCTGCATGCGTGGTATGTGTAGCTATAGTGTAGACGGCACGTGAGACTACATTCGTATCTAGCGGCCACATGCAGATAGATTTATCTGGACTCTATAGTGTATGTAACAAAAACGCCGCATAACGAAAGAAGACGACGTGCATAGCGTTTCGTCACCGATCGCTAACCGTCATCTGACACATGCAGACGTTTCTCGCCGGAAAGCATCATTAGCTACTCAACCGAGTCGTTGCGACATCACCTCGCAGCCCTTTCAATTGATGAGACCAATCGAGACACTGAACCTATGATCTAGACGGCCGGTTGTAAGACGAACACGCAATACGACTTGTCACCGTCCAAACACATCGAAGCTGATAATGAAACAGCAACTTAGTTCGCATGACCGCACGGGGCGTTGGTCTTGGCCACGTTCCACAGTCACATGACTTTCTCACGAGTGAACGCTCATTCTCTTAGACGTCTAGACATGCTGTCTCAAGTCGTTTTTGCTCTACTTCTCGGCTCATGTAAGTGAGACACATATACAGACGTTTCGGATTTCTTTCCGGAAGAGCTAATGTGTGTTTTCGCGCGTTGCGAGGTGTTGCGTCGTCGCTCGCAATTTTTCGTCTTGCTGCACTTTGCAAACAGCTTCGTTGCCTCGCGAATCACTCGCAAATGTTGCAGAATACCGTCTTTTTTAGTCGTTGGGCCATTTTGTGTTGACCAGGAAGTGGCTATGTATGTCGAAAGGCGGCCTTCTATAGAATCGAAGGTGGCGAAAAGTGTCTTGTGTGACATGACACTCGGTTTTAGGTTCGATTTTGTGACGTCGATTCCGATTCGTCTCACGGTCTTTGTTGTCCGCCATTGTAGCACACATGAGGTCGCCTTCCCACGCTAGAATATAGATGAATGCACCTTGCGCAACAGGCCATTCCTCCTGAATCGAGTCGTAAATGTGTCACGCAACAAGTCAAAGTCGACGCTGGATTGGAGTCAGTTAGGTTTAAGGTTAGGGGTTAGAGTTAGAGTTAGGCGTCTAGGGTTACTGGTTAGGGTTATTGCAGTGGCGCAGCCAGTGGTACATGCATATGCATTCGCGTTGGCCAGATTTCTCTTTTTCTGGGCGTTGCCCCTCCCTAGATATCTAAAACCGTTTGAAGACGTATCTGCGTTGCACTATAGTACATAACGGCTAGGTAGACTTGCCATGATATAATGAAAACGTATTGATTTGATGGATGTGTATGAGGGCATGGAAATTGCTCTACAGATAACTAGAGGTTTGCAATGACGCATACCAGAAAGATACGGCTACCTGTATAGTGAAGGTCTTGTAACATTTAGAACAAACTGGCACAAAGTGGTATGTCTCGGACTGGTCTATATGAAACACCTTTTCCAAAATCCTGGCTACGCCCCTGGCCAACAGTTAGGATTACAGGGTTAGGGTTAGTGACTAGGATTAGGGTGTTAGGATTATAGTTAGGGCTACAGTTTGGATTAGGGTTAGAGTTAGGGCTAAGATCAGGGTGAGTGCGCTAATGCTAAAGGGTT
>NC_085086.1:3372544-3460044 GCF_963422355.1 Corticium candelabrum
AATAATATTTAACATTTTCAATCAATAGTTCCTTTGGTTTTGCTACAAAATACATTTTCAAAGTTACTGCACCAACAAAAGACATTGCTCTACCATTTCTATAAGTCAGACTAGTGATGAGGTTAATCCTCTTCGTTGTAGTGTACATTTGCAAGGCAGACAGAGACAAGATTATCATTCCCATTGCCGTGGGAGTCACGCTGGCTGGTCTGCTTCTACTCGCTGCCTTGGCTTTCATTATTGGACGGAGCCGCAGTAGAGGCCACTATCGTGCATTATGAATTTCTTTCTAGGCTCACGTACAGTGAATGTCATTTTATGTTTGTTGCTGAAGAGAACAAACTTAACTAAGTCTCTTGTGCTTTTATAAGGAAAAGATGGTGATAGTTTTATAGCAATTTTGTCAATACATTGTTGTTGTGCCTATGCATGGCTATCAAAATTAATGAAGCAGGCAATTTGGGGTGAAGATTTTGGGCAGTTCGATTTATGACTTTAAAATGGGTGTTTATAGAGGATACAGAGAGCGAGAGAGACAACAAACAGACAGACACAAACAGATCAACAGACAGACATACATTTTTTTTTTTTTTTTTTTTTTTTGTTACAAGGACCCTTAGGGCCCAGGTTACTACAATGCTATGATGCTACAACGCTACAATGCTACAACGCTACAACGCTACAACGCTATCATCAGTCACTGTCTATATGTCACTTCTTCTTCTTCTTGGACAGAACTTGACACTCCGGAGAGAGAGGCAATTGTATGTTAGTTCCTTGCCCAAGGGAATTTATGTATGTGGCCCACCCGCACTTGAACTCTGACCCAAAGGTCCCGGATGTAGTCAATCTCCAACTGCACACTCTAACCAATTGAGCCACATACATACATACAGACGGACGGACGGACGGACAGACAGACAGAAAGACGGACGGATGTAAACAGACACAGACAAACAGACGGACAAAGAGACGGACAAAAAACAGACAGACAGACGGACGGACGGACAGACAGACAGACAGACAGACAGACACAGACAAACAGACGACTGCAGCAGAATATGATGCAAATACGTTAGAAAATTCATAATCTTTTAGCTGTGTATAGATTTTAATGGCTTCGATTTATACCTGACTTAGTTAACTTATTCCAATACACGTATAGACTGACAGACTGATTGACTAATTGTCAAGCAAACAGACAATATACAACGACTGGATCAGACTAAAAGACAAAGAGAAAATAGAAAAACTCTCTGGAATGCCAATGCAGCCAGAATTGTTAGCTAAATGAATCCTCGGACCTGCGTGTACTCAAACATGTAGATGTACAGAGTGTTCCAAAAGTCTGGACATCCTAGGAAAATACGAAAAAACAATAGAAAAATTATTATTTTATCGATAAATCATCAGTTAGTTTATCAGTTACAATACATGTTCAATATGACATCCAGTACTTCTATACATTTTTAACGCGTTCAACGCAAGACATTTGCGCATTTCTGAGCATGGAAATACATAGTATCAAATACATTTCCTGAGGCCAGACTCTGGGACACAATGTCCATTACATGCAGTACAAGAACATCGCCAGGTGAGCGATAAATTCAATATTTGGGATCGAGAACCAATTATTCTCTTAGTAACTGAGTTGTTCGAATTGCAGCAAACCTCGAACTTATATATACACCAAGAAAGATGTTGCATGCTCGCCAGCACAAATTCGATTTTGTCTAAAATTGAGCAACTGATCCCGCACTAGAACTGCTCCCTTCTGACTTTGTCCTCTCATGCCTGTTTTCCGAATCTAGTGTACGAATGTGACAGCGACAAAGAACGCATCTTAATTCCTATCATTGTTGGAAGCATATTGGGAGTACTTCTTGTTGTAACTGTCATTGCTTTTCTTGTGGGACGTTCGCGACAGCAACGAGGCGGATACGAAACTATTTAGCTGAAACGTTTAGATGTCTAGTAGGACGTTTCATTATACTTAATTAATGGAGTCGTATATTTTTGCAGAAAGGGGGAATGCTTGGGGAAACGCGTAAAGACCGCACCGCATGCCCGCGATCACTCATAATCAAACGCACGCACGCACACGCACACGCACACGTACACGCACACACGCACACACGCACACACACGCGCGCGCGCAGAGTGCACAATCTGCCTAATCACGTACAGACATATGCATGCAGGATAGATTTCCTTTAGCAATACTGAAATATAAATAAGATAGAAAATATCAATTACCAGATGGAACAAGCTATGCGATACGCAACTCTAACTTCCTAGCCACGTTTCACCTTGTCTCATTGCTGTATGTCATTGTTGTCTTGCCAGAATTCGAGTGCGACCAAGACAAGGAACAAGAAGACAACAACAAGACAAAATACATTATTATCGGAGTGTGCGTAGGAGGAGGAGTGGCACTAGCACTCGTCGTAGTAACGATCTGCTGCTGCGTCAAAAAGAAGCGTGATGGATACAAATCAGTGTAACACAGATATCCGGGACAGCGACTGTAGAGCTCTTTTGCATGAAATTAGCATTCTCTTTAGTCTAGACTGCACTTATGCACTCGTTAACAGCAATTAAATAGCAAACGATGTGCATCTCTCTAGCTGCATGTTTGCCGTAATTGTATGAAGTGAAGAGTTGAAAAGTAAGTCCTCATACTAGCTAACCTGAGCGAACCTCGGCAGAAACCGTAGGTATGCACGCATGCGCATAGATTTTTACGTATACCTACCTACCTACAAATACAAGTGTTTAGAAGGCTTGCTATGGACCAATTCCTATGAATACAAGGCTACCACAATACTAGAATTAACGTTTGGCAAGAGTTGTCTTAAATGATCAAGAATTCGTGCGCACGCGCGTTAAATTTTAGATTCTTTTAGCATCAATATCAACTTTTATCCACAGAAATGTACCTATTATAGTACAAGCGGCAGTTCTCAATGTCGTAAACTTGGTAGAGTTCTGAACTTCAAGTATGCAACAAGAAGTATTACAACGAAGCTCAAGTAAATGTACTTTTAAATCTAAAGTGTAATCTGATATTTTTAAAAACACGCCCACCAACCAAACTGGTGCGCGTGTCCGAGCTCCTGTCAAACAACCGATTATATTCTTGTGACCTAATGCAACGCTCAAGTTACTGGTTGATGTGACTGACTTTTGAGACTCGAACAAAATGAAATACACGTAGTAGTGTAAACAGTTTGATAGGAAGCAAGATGAGTGAATAGATAGGTTGCTAGAAAGGAGGGTAGATTAACTATAGAAATTTAGTAAGAATGATAAACAAACTAACTGATATATGTAGTTACAAAAAAAGGAAGATAAAACGAGTAAACGAGAAACATACTGACAGTCGTGCTGGAAAGTATATTCTAGTCACTATATGAGCTAATTGGTAATTACCTCAAACCGTGCTACCAATGGACAAACAAACAAACAAACAGACATAAGCAAACAGATAGACAGACAGAAAGACCGACAGACGAACAGACGAGCGGCCGGACAAACCGAAAGAAGGATAGAAAACCAGACAGAAAAGGTTTTAATTAATTAAGAAAAACAGTCAATGACTAAAACGAAATCAGATAAACGACGCACAAACAAACAGACTGACAAACAAACGAACAAGTGGACAAACAACCGTACAATCAAACACACATGCAATAAACCACGAAGAAACAAAATCTCCTACGAAGACTCAACAAATAGACCGAACATTGCGCGCAAGAAAACAAGCGGACAGAAGAATGAACAAACAATAAAGAAGCAGATACAGACAATTATAACAGTGGCGAATCTAGAATTTGCTAAAACTACTTTACAAAGTATAGACGGTAGACCAACATTTGCTGTAAGCTAAATGAGCCGTTACAATGGACCTATATACATGAAAACAACCCCTACACTTTGTTAGCATGTAGAAATACTATGAAAAAAGAAAAAGTAGATTTCGTCGGGATCAAGTAGATGACGTTTAGCAACATTCTTCTCGTCAGACTAATTAGCAGCGAATGTGTTAACAGTGACGTCATAAAAAGGCTGGCAAGATGAGACAACTTGTTGTCAATTGTGTCAGATCTGCATGTCATCTAGATTCCTGTTTGGCTATTTTAATTAATTGACTCGTAATATTGTAGAACTAAAACAATAAAGGCTCCAAACTGGGGCACGTGCCCCCAGTTCCCCTGCTTAGATCCCCTACTGGAGTATAATAAACATACAGAGACAAACAATCTGCAAACAAACGAAATGTGCAAACATGCAGCTAGACAAGACACAGCGGAAGAAAACGTACAAGCCAACCAACAAACAGAAGCGGAATTAATAGCGCATGCAGACAGGCAACGACAAAGTATCCACTACACAATGCATCAGACAGTATCACAATACATCAAGCAGCAGGGACATGTTTAACTAACGAGTTGTTCTTTGCAAGTTGACTAAATCAAACCGTTCTAAGCAATAAGAGTAGAAACCGCGTATGGGCCACAAGGGCTATGACCCCCCAAATAGTTTTCAAGCTTCATGCACTGCATTACTCCCAAAATCTGTAATAATTGTAGCCACGAAAACAAGGAAGAAACACAATAAAAAGAACAGCACAGAGCCTGAAGTTGACACAACCACATGATGATTGCTCTCTTCTAACAGTTTACCGGATTGTCACCCGACAACTGGTCATAGCTAGCCATGACTGGTTCGGGGCTACAGGTTAGGACAATAGGGTGAGGGTTAGGGTTAGGCTCTGGAACCACTTACGGCAATACCGGATCAACTATGGCAACAACAAATGGTCCGGGAGGACCAGTTATGGTAGCTACAAGTGGCTCCCAGACCATTATGGGCGGGGGACCAACAACAGCGTGACAGGACTCTAGATCTTTTACAAAATCCTCTCCTCAATGAAACCCAGTTAGAAATTTTTACCTGTCGCTTAGATCTACTATAATAATGAACTCGTGTTTGGCCCCAAACTCTCAATAACTTTCTAACCCTACGGTACAAGTTGTTGTTTGGGAGCTGAATAACTCAAGACGCTCTAACCACAAACACAATCAACACACATGTCCGACACCCCCATGCATGACACACAAACAAACCCAAGCAAAAAGGGTACGTCTACCCCTTACCACCAATCCAAGAAATAGCATCAACGCTTGCACCTATTCCAAAAATCAAGTGTTAGCTATAGTCTAAACGATGCAGATTTCTAGCCCGTTTTTTGTACCTTACCGTCGAGGTGCGTCAACTCCGGATAGCGTTAGCAGTTCCAGCCTTTTCATATAGTCTACAGAGGGACGCGCCAGTCTGGCATCATCCGACTAAAAGGCAGGGCGGCGCGTCAACAAGCTACGTCCACTTCCACACCCGACAGCCACAGTGCGTCCCCATTCCTCCGACCACGCCCAAGCGTCATGCAAACGTCGTAGCAACGTTGCTCGAGCGACGACGTGTTGCTAACGTCCGGCTCACCCACTTCTTTCTAGGCACTTACAGACGGCGTCGAACGTCCTATCACCCCGCAGCTCTACGAAAACAGGCGTTTCTCACTTGAGTCATATGACAATCTGCTTCATACCCACACCCGTCAGTTCGGACTCGATGTTTAGCCATGACGGCTGTCTTTAAGCTCTGTACTCTAGCAGCTCTTTATCTCGCTTCATCCGAAGGTAAGACGCAATACTCTGTGTCTAGATCGTTGATGTTTCATCTTGATGATGACTTACTGAGCTTTACGTACGACACATGTTGCATGCACCATTGCAGTCTGCATGTTATACTCTTAGTCTCTTCTTCGTCTTCTTGTTTCGTTTCCGAGAGCCTTGGTTGTGAAGAAAGGCTGTAGCCAAAGGTATAACTGACGTGAAATCTGTCTTCGACAACTGCGACGCTTTCCTTTTCGTCATTTATTCACAGAATGGCGAGCAGGCGTCTCTGGATGCTTAACGACTCTGTCCGTCGATGATGCGACGGTCGGAGTATTGGTGTTTGGCGTTCTGTGAGCATGTGGAAAGGAATGGGCCTGCGACGTGTTCGTTTCGTTGGATGTTAGGCTTGGCTCGATTGCCTAACGCTGTACGCCACACCTTCATGTGTGTCACAACCTGCTTGCAATCGGTGTCCCCGCTTGGCTAAAATGTATTCATACTCGACGCATTTGCAATGGGATCGGCTGTCATGCTCCGATATTTGCAATTGAAGTTGCTCAGGATTTGGGACTCGTTTCTATGCATCTGCGTTGGAAGGTTGGACGTCTACGTGTGTTGGGGATCTGGCCTGAGCATGAAGATCATCTCATATCCTGGGCCCACCCGCGAGGACTGACTGATCGTCCACATGTACTCGTGAACTGAGCTCTTAACGATCTGTTGATAAACCGTGTAGTACGTTAAAACTGAAGACTATCTGCGAGTCCAATATAGTGCAAAGCTATTGTGCATAAACAATGTCACACAAACATGTTGACGGCAAGTCACATTTCCGGTTTCTTCTCTTGTCGCAACTCAAGCTACTCTTGTCACGTATTTATAGACACAGGAGTAGGTAGTTTTGAAAGTTAGGGGGCCAAACACGTATTTATTAATTAAAGCATTGGGAGTAATGCAAGTGAGGCAAGGATATTATTGGGAGCCCCTTTGTCCCCTAAACCGACACGATTCCTATGCCTATGCGTATGGTAGCCCTGTCCTGTCCCTATGCTTTGGTATAGTATAGAAAGTGTTAGAGAAAAACAAGACGAGATTCGACTGGAGTGCAACAGGTAAACTAGATCAGTATCTATACTGAGACTTTAAAATAGGCGTAGAAAACTAAAGCGTCATGGCCTCCCATCACTTTCCTGCCTCACTTCATTACTTCCCAAATGCAATAAGGCATAATTATGTTGCACACGATTGTACTGTTTGTCTCTAAGCCTAGGTAAGGTATCCCAGTAGGCCGACTTCAACGTCTTTCTAACAGACGGCGACCATGTGAGGTTGAGGTAAATAGTCTAGAGCTTCGGAAAATAAGGAGGGATATTGAGAAGTCTGACGAGTTTGATGTCGTAGATTAGCCCATGGCACCAAAAATTCCTTGAAATGCCTCACATTAATTGGTCCAATAGTACAACACAAACTAGAGTCGCTTGACAGATAAGTATAGACGGCACTATATCTTTATGGCGTCCAGTAGCATACCCAGTTGTGTGTGTACTCGTGTCTGTTCAAAACTAGAAAGAAGTTAAGTCTCGATGGTTACAATAGGCAGCTTTCATACAAATTTGTTTAGAAATTCTATGTTGCAAAATGGCAATATTTCTGTCCCCTTCTTAGACACTTTTTCTCCATGGCAACTTGTTGATCGATAAGCTGCAGTTTCACAACTTGTAGATACAAGTGATCTTGAGTCACGGTCTCGCCATTTATCATGTACATGAAACATATACACCCAACTCAACTTCTCACACGTTTGCATCGCTGACATTCTTTGCTCTTATCTTGGTCTCCCTTTTTGGCCATCCACCTTTTTGTGTCCCTCTCTGTCTCCGTTTCTCCTCCTTCTAACTTTCTCTCTATTATCTTCTTGTTCACTGCCTTTAATCACTTCTTTTTCTATTCCTGTCTCTGTAAGTTTATCGCTTTATACGAACGTCAATCAGGGCAGTTAAATGTCTACTGTTATGTTAATCAGCTAACTTTATGCTCAGCTAGTCACTATTGTCTCTAAGCAATTTTATCTTTCTCTTGTTGTTCCTTAATAGCGTCAACTGACGAGATGAGTGAAAGTGTATATCCAACGGCCACACAGACGTATGATTCAGAAAGTACATCTTACCCAACGTCTGGTGAAAGTGACAAATGCTCCTGCAACTGCAGTGAATATATAGATAACAAAAAGCCTCCACCTCCACCACCGCATCCTCCTCCTCCTCCTCCACCTCCTCATCATCACAAAGATGACATACCGTCATATGACCAGAAATATTTCATTCTAGAAAGCAACAATGGCACCTGTTTGAACGTCTCTATGGCAATCATATTCACCATCGTCTATGACATGTTAGAAAACAGTGTAAGTTGCTTCCGCCTTTTCACTATATTCGCTACACGCACTCACATGCAGTCACTGGTCAGGCAAAACAGTAAGCAATTAGAGGGCACGTAGCGATCAAAGCAAGCAGGAGAGTAGGCTGGCAGGTAGACTAGTAAGAGTAAGAAAAATAAAGACATCAGGAGGACAAACAAAGAGACAGACAGACAAAGAACCAGAAAGAAAGACAAAGCGAAAAAAGTCAGACAAACAGAAATGCTTGCTTGCTTCCTGGCATGCTTGCGCCCTCTCTCACACGCAAACGTACACACACACGCACTAGCACACACACGCACTAGCACACACACGCGCGCGCGCACACGCACGCGCACACACACACACACACACACACACACACACACACACCACATGGGCGCACTCATGAAGACGTGCACAAATATACCGAAGAAACAACGCACAATAATCCAAACCAGCTGCAGACAAGATAAAAATGAAACTGACAGGGTACATGTAAATATACACATACACACAGTTGCGTATACTCACGCACTCACGCAGACACACCACCAGTCAGTAAGAGAACCAGTAGAAAAAAATTAGACGACAGCAAAGTACAGGTACGAACGTTACAACATGCAGAGACCTACTTTCAAACACTTCTCAGTAATGCCTCAACTGTTGCCATTCGTGTATACATACTGTATATGTATATTAGACGAGCATCAGCAATTTTGAGCTGCCAGAAGACGTTGAGATCTCCGGCGATTGTCCGTCAGTCTATGATTATAGAAACAACATCATCACGTATCGAGCCAATGTGACCGTCAGTTGGGATGGAGGCGACTTCTCTCTAACCTTCATCTTTTTCGTAAGAAAATTCATTATTAAATTGACATCAGATATGTCTTAGACATACAGAGAAAATTAGTATAAGTCAGTTTTTAAGTAATAGTCAGAGCATGGTTGTAGGCATCTATCAATATTAGTGACTTGAAGGGCTTACCAGGAGATAATTGACCAAGCCAATTGACCGAGCGGAAGACGACGTCAATTATCAAATTGATAAGCTCGCGTGGCTAAGAGTCAATATTACAACATATTGATAGATCACGTTACATTGATAGATCACATTACATCTATCAGTCACGTGACATATTCTCATAATTTGATACACTGTGATTTTATAAAGTGAATGTTCAGAATGGTAGCAGCGCAAATATTAACTAAAAATTATAATATCCTCAAAATAATATGTAGTCATTGCAAGTTAGTTCGTATTGTTTGTTATATATAGCTAAAAAAGTAGCAGTGTATACCTGTACAGGTATAATATAAAATATATTACTACTATATTACAGAACAACAATTCTTGAATGATTTTCAATTGCATGTATATAATAATTATTAAGTTTTCACTTTAAAGTCCCTAAATTCTTACATGTTAGACCACGTTACAGCTACAGGAAATCCGACAAATCATCAAGCTCCAAGTTCAGTCCATTGTATAAAAATTGGCATTCTACTGTACTACAGTACCAAAATTTGAATTGCTCCATCAAGTTTGAGTAAGCCTGAGACAATGTTAAATGGTTTGTTGATGAAGCTTTTCAGGTGATGACTTTAGAGTCTTTGAATTTGAAGGTGACCAGTGCCTTAAAGTTTCCACAATGAATGGGTAGAAATGACCACCTGCTTGAGTGACTTCTCTTTCATTTATTTCTTTGGCCTTCTTGATCTCTCCTAATTCTGCAGCAGTGCCTGGCTTACTCAAACTTAAAATAATACTATGGCAGTGTTTAGACCAACCAAAGCAGCAGACAGCTTTTACTACAAATTTGACATAATAAATTATTAAGAAAGAAAATGATAAGAAATTTGAGTTCATCAATCAATGGCAGAAAGCAGAGTTGCATGCCTGCAGTGTTGATAAGCGAACAAAATGTTAGTAAACGTTTCACATAGTTTTGTCCATAAATCACTAAAAAGTCTAATGAGTTTATCAAGAGTTTCCAAGATGTGTGGAAACCCCTCTTCTTGGCTATATATTACCCAAGAATCATGCACATTTGTAACATGCTCTCTGCACATGTCTGGTTGTTCTTGGCTGGTTGCTTGGTGCAAGTACATGAACACTTAGTCAATAACAAAGACTCAAACGCCCCCTGACTTTGGTCTACAATGAGCCATGGTTGTATCAGCTAGTTGTACTACGATGCACGTTTACTACACCTGTAGGCTTTCTTCAAGTAATCCTCAAAAACTGTTTTGCAAAATCTTAAATGGAAAAGCTCTTATTGATTAACAATTAGAATCGTAAAATATAAAGTTTATTTGAGTGTGGATTGCCTTGATTGTTACACAAATACAATTACGCAAAAATATGTGATGTAAATAATTTATGAGTCAACATGAGTCAACATGTTGCTGACACTATATCATCTGAGTTATTGTTGACAACCCTATGAGATACACCCTGATGCTGCCCGAAAAGCAGTAAATCATCATAAGGCGACTTTTTTGGGTAGTATTACTACAATTTTACCACAATATTGTATATGACTTTGTACGGCATAAATTTTACAGATTTTGTTGGAATCCTGTAGCTCACTACAATCAGTAAAAATATTGTACTGCAGATATTAATAAAATTAGAAACACTATTACTCTCTAAAATAAAAATTAATATAATTTTCAGTATGATGTTGGTGCATCCAATTTGTCGATTATGTTACATAAGTATTACCCATTGCAACGAACATGTAGGCAAAGCAAGCAATGAGACAAGAAATGCTCCTCCAATTAAAATACTGTACGAGTACTAGTGAGTTGAGAGATGCAATCTTCACATACACGGATAAGAAATGCATCAGTTCAATACAATTGACCCATATAATGCATAATTCCCATGCAATACTCTAATGTACTAACAAATGCATCTCTTTAACACAATATAAATAAATAAGAAATAAAAAGTGACCTGCTATAGTGCCAGCATTCTGTCCTGCAGTACTTACAAAGTATTCTTGTTGTATATTTTTCAGACATTCTTCTATACAGAGGTCATTCCTACTACAGCAGCACCAACAACTCAAGCCCCAGATATAAAAAATGAAACAACCGGGACACCTGTCTATACGTGAGTAAAATTTTGTGGTTATGTCGACTACCACAAATATCAACTATTCAGATAAAACAATAACTCACATTTACCACTAATAAAACAACCTAATAGATTAACTTACGGTAGGTTAGTGGTACTAGTAGCTACATATATCTCATCATGGGCATAAGAAATTTTCTAGGTTTGTGTGGCTAAAAATTACAATCTTGTGCAACATAATTATGCTGTTTTTGCATTTGGAAGTAATGCACCAAGACAAAAAAGTATTAGGAGGCCATGCAAGGCCGCCTTTGGCCCCACAGTTCCTACAGCTGTGTTCATAGTACTTTAATTATCAGCCTATCACAATATAGGGCAGAGATGGAGAAGCAGCAGGACGCTCCTAAAGGACATGCAAACCAAAATACATGTATGCAACAAGCCATGACCAGAAAGTGAATAGTTGTAGAGTAAATAAACTTGCTTGTCAAAACAAAATGAAAAAAAGATAACTACAAAAAGAGGGCAAGAAAATGTTAACCAAATCAGAAGTGTCTGGCATGCATAGGAATTTGCTGTTTGGAAGAAGTCAGCCAGTCATACCAAAATTGCTTAGAAAACTTGAAACAAAGAAAATATAGCAGCCAGCAAGCAAAATACGTACGCATAAACTGATGGCAAGTGTAGGTAGGACAGCAAAGAAGAAAGTCCTACGAGCAAATAGTAGTGAAGGCTGGTAAAATAACAAGCTGATAACTGACTGGGAAGCAAGCCACAATTTTACTATAGATAAGCTAAACAACCGTAAAGACATACACAATGCACTGTATTGCAGCTCAACTTAATATTATTTTGACAATAAGACACACAGACACAGACACACATAGACACACAGACACAGACACACACACACACACACACGTGCACACATGAACACACACACACACACACACACACACACGCACACACACACACACACACGTGCACACACACACACACACACACACACACACACACACACACACACACACACATTTCATGACTTGTTTGCAATAGCGAGGATTCAGTTGATCATGACCAACACAACAATGAAGACGAAGATGACCAACACAATAACGAATTTGAACCAACAGGGTTCCGTATTGAGACAACTCAAGATCTCCAAGGGCAACAATACATGTCAGATGTCATCTTCAAATATTACACTGGATCAGACATGTTTGAAGATCCAGTAGAACCATGTACGTAAATTTCAAAATGCAGCAACCCCAAGTTAGTTAATCTATTGCATGTGTATCTACAGATCAGTACAAAACGGCATCTCAGAGTCAGTCATTCTTTCAAACAGCTGCCGGAACGACATACCTGTGCAATGCCCATACGGCACTATCACTGAGTCGAGATGTTACAATGAACATAAAGTATGCTGTTCTTAATCCATTCTACTACATTCACAAAAGATACAACATCAGTGACAATGCTATGCCACCAGGTAATAAAGTATTTTGATATAAAACAAGCATTCACAGCATTAAAAGATCAGTTCTCAATGCAATTGTCTGTTTTTGATCAAACTGATGCATGTCTTGACACATTAGACTATTATTACATAGAAGGGATGCATCTCAGATTCTCTTCATTGCTTGAGTTGTTGCATGGGAGGAATATTTCTCTCAAGTTTTAAACATTAGAATATCGTACAAGACTGTTGCACACCACCCAGGTGTGTAGCCAGCTTAAACACTAAGGGGCAGCCAAATGGGTTCCCAACCTGAAGTAGTAACATGTACACACCGCACAACATGCACGCACGTGCGCACACACACACACACACACACACACACACACACACACACACACAACTACATTGTACATGCACATACGTATAGATTATCACCCCCGTTCCAGAGCAATATCATATTTGTTGCCCGATTACCGTTTATTGCACGAGCCTGTACCTAAGCTTGACATATGTAGCTCTGAAGCGAGTAGAACACATCTTCATTTACTAGCTTGACTACAATCT
The DNA here is from genome assembly GCF_963422355.1 of Corticium candelabrum. Lineage (NCBI taxonomy): Eukaryota > Metazoa > Porifera > Homoscleromorpha > Homosclerophorida > Plakinidae > Corticium > Corticium candelabrum. The sequence goes on from NC_085086.1 coordinate 3,385,732, forward strand.
ACATGCACAGCATGTACACATACCCTGAAAGAAGAAAATTATGCAGGAGAAAAATTTGTGTGATTTTGTGCGATTACATCCCATGGCACAATTAATTTCCACACATAAGTTTCCCTGCCCATGCTCCGTGCCAAAACACACTAACGTGCACTGGCATCTATCTTAAACTATTTCAAGTGCAAATCTTCACAGGACAGGAAAGTGTTTGTGCCACCTGACTATTTACCAGTGACATAGCAGTGCCAACAGAGGGGTGGACAGATAGGACTGTACATGTATATCACACAAATCAATTCCGCACTAATAGTGATGTCCCTGAAATTGCATGACTTTATTCACACACAATTTTCTTCTTTCAGGGTATGCTGAAATTCAATCTCAAAAGAGCACACACAAGTGATTTGCAAAAAATTTGACTTACACTATGTGTCTAATACACACCAAAAACCTCTGGCTAGAAGGCTCTGTGCACATCCCACAAACATTGTTGGCTGCATATCTGTGCCCAGACTACTCAAACACTGACACAATCATTTCTGTAAATGATGATTATGTTGCCAAAAGTTATTCTCAAAATCTAAGACTATTGAATTGAAAAGTTTAATGCTGTTGAATTGGAGAAACACAATACATCCAATTAATAGTCATAGTATACTAAAAATCTAAAACATATTAAAAATAAAAACCTAACAAATCTAAAAAAATCTAAAAGCTTTAGACAACTGTACTAAAAGGATACAGTTCTTAGTTTATGTGTCATTTTAAACTATTGTATTACAGAGATGCATTTCTCACAATAAATTAGACTGTTGTATGAAAGAGATGCATCTGTCAATACATTAGACATTTCTCAATACATTAAGCTTTTGTATTGGATGGATGCATTTCTCAATACAAAAACATTAGACAATTATGAGACATATCAACATGCTTACAGTAGCAAATCTGTCCACCCACTACACAAACACCTCAGTTACATCTTACTAACTCATCGCATTTTTTCAGTATTTCAGTGTGCAGCAGACTTTGAGACTGACAACACTCTAATGGTTGTAACAGCCTGCTGCATAGCTGGAGGCATTGCCGTCCTCGTCCTCGTTGCCGTCATTATTCATTTTGCAACTCAAGGAACCGACAATCATCCAACCGCTATGTTCAAGACCTACAAGTCTGGCTACACATCATTCCAGTAAACTTGACTGCTGCATAGCATCCAAGCTACGGGTCTGAACATAAATTAACTTGAGACCCAAATTCGATAATATCAAATAATATTCTACATATTCTATATTCCATCATTGTCATAGCTGTACTTGTTTGCATTAGACTGAACGTGTATTGTTGCCTTTTTCGGTTACTGTTGAGCACTCAGATGTATTCATAATCCTTGACTGCCATAGTTCCCTACTCTCTCAAACTGTAGGTTCTAACAAAACCATTGGTTGCCTTTTGAAGTAGTTTCTCGCTTCGTCCACTTTGTCTTCGCAAATATTGAACACAGGATGTGTACGTTTCTGTAAGAGAATGGCAAACAGATTCAACAATAGTAATAAAGCTCTTCATATGCAAAAGTATGTTAGCCTACTGCTTTAAAAATCCAAAACTCCAGAAGGGCAGAAGTGAGGGTAAAAGGGATGATTACAGAAGGTGCAATCGGCCTACAGTACTTGATAATAACACAAATTAGGAACATCAAATTACATCGATTCTTTATGTGTGTGTACAGCATGTACCCAATTACAGACAGTGAGGTACTAATTTGGTTCATACTGTCGTGATCAGCTGTGTGTATGTCTTTCTATATTTTGGTGATAAATTAATGACAAACCAACCATATTCAGCGTAACATCAAAATGGCAGCCAGTCGTTTATGATTTTTTGCCCCCTCCAAATACAACGAAGCTTCCGTAAACCCTGAACTTAACATATTAACATACATGTTGTATTCAACACATGCATTCCTCCCTTGATTACCTAAGACTAACAGCAAACACCATGATATTTATAATCACTACTCTACAAAAAAACCATTTAGCTAATAGCCGATCTTCCAGGGATGGCGACTCTGGTTCATGTCAATCAAAGCCACAGCAAGTCAGACACACCCTTCTGTGAGCTTCTCATTCAAATACTGGGTATGGAGAGTCCTTCAAGAGAATGGAAGATTCCAAGAGAAAACCCTCGAGCTCCAGCATAAAAAACCCATCCTTGAACACATAAAGGTCTCAAGACCAATTCTATAAAGATAGAACTACAGCAGAGGAGGTAGAAAGCTAGCATGCGTTAAAGGCACACCCATAGGCAAATTTGGTCTTCTCTAGACGTTGTTTGCTTTGTTTCTGTGCTGCTGTATGTCTGGATGTACTCTAAATAATGACTGATAAGAGCTGCTCTTGTGAATTTATGGTTACATGTGGACTTCACATGGTTACGCTGTCAGCGGTTTACAATGTTCCGTCTTTCCGTGGTTCCACGACCTTTGTTCTTCATTTTCTGTGTGAGACAAGACAAGTCATTATAGAATGCTGTATTGTAAGTTATCCTAAGTTATCCCGCCATTTTTGGTGAGTAACGAACACAACTCTGTGCGATGTAGTATGCTCACATGCATTAAAGGAATGCCAACAGGTGAATTTGGCTTTTAGCTAGCAACTTGCTGCAAGGCAGTCAAAACGTAACGGAAAATAAAGTCAGATGTTTCCAACTGGTAATAAACCTTACTCTGAGTACACCTTACTCTAACCCTATTAGGATCCTGACAGCGACTAGTGTTCACACTTCCCACCTGCAAAGCGATCACCTATGGTACAAGATAGTACGACGTTCACGTATTCTGCTTGACCCGATATCAAGCGAAATAGTAGGAGTTACAAAATGTGACAACGCTAATCCATCAAGTAGGCATGGTCGAACGAATCCATCGAATGCCACCTCTACCTTCCTACTTCGGCTGATTTGTGCAAGGCAAACGCGTGTAAGCATTGCTTCCACCACTGGAAAGCAAGAAAGTTTATAATAAAAAGGGTCACGAACACTCAGAGGGTCCAGATGTTGCACTCACAGTGACTCTGCTCAAGGCAGACTGAAGTAGGCATGTGGTTGAAATACAGGGCTTAGAAGGTGCTTATTGGCTGAATAGTTACACTGTGCTAGCTTTCTACCTCCTCTGGAACTACAGTGTATTGTGTGAAACTAATTAATCCATCACCTTACAACACTAATTTAGAATATGGTGAGTCAAATGCTGCTACTACAAAAGACTGCCAAGAAGATGTGCACCATCCTGACTTAGTTCAGGGAAACCTGCATTTTGCATTTGCAGGTGTACGTGAATAGCAATTTATTCCATGCAGGAGCTGCTGCTGAAGCTGGAAAAACAGCCAAGGACCATTGTCATGAGGCCAACATCACTGCAGCTTGAGCTGTCTCTTGCCCATTGACAGTGGAATCGTTCGAGCATAGAGCACACACAGCCTGGAAATTTCTAAGTCTATTGCCAGAAAGACATCGTTTTTACAGACCTTGTCAATTAGCAAAGCTGTGTGTAATTTACATGAGCAGCTATCAGTTAGACTTTGGACATACAATAGCAAAATCAACTGTAAGATAGATTACATTTAGTTTTACAAGATAGCTTTCTAGATTAGACTTTCCCACTTAAGTACACGGGTAAGTTATAAAAAATGTAAGCAATATCATATCCAATTTAACAAGTAACCAATAATTCGCCCTACTTAAAGGGTAACTGCAATGCAAAAGTCAAAAATCATTTTGGAAATCGATAGTTCCAGTTGCATACATGACAGGAAAACTACATGTAGTTTAGATTTGCTAGCGTGGAGTCTCCCCTCTGTGACGTGTACACTACACCAAGCCTGCTACTGGAACTTGAAAAACCAGAAAAAACTTTGACATGCTATTTCTCAGCGAAGACTTAACTTAAAATCTACAACTATTTTTCCTGCCATGTATGCACCTAGAACTATCGATTTCAAACATAAAAAATTCTTGATTTTTGCATTGCAGTTACCCCTTAGGTCGACTGTAAGAATTCTACCAATAAGTTATAACTGTCAAAAAACAAGGCTGCCAACCTTCCTACATAATAAGTAGCATGCAAAGCATGTACAGTCTGATGTCAGTTATCTGAATGTGACAGTTAACCAAACGTGCAGAGTCGTATATACGGCTCTGCAAACGCGGAGTCCCTCGAACACCCTCTACAAGTACGCGATGTAACTCGTTATGCTCATGCACAAAAGGGTAAAATCTCTAGTTCATGACATTCTGTCGTAAACTACTTTATTATCACCTTATTAGTTAAAAATGGAAATCATTGTTGAGGCGAGCCTCAGTGAGAACAGACACGAAACACAGTGACTTGTCATTGCGGAGAACATGCACATACAGATATAGCGCTAACGTACATTTCTTTGTAAAAGAGATGTGTTCTCACATCTATTTGCATCTTCGGCAGCAGTTGTCAAGCCATCAGGAGTTCGAGCCTATTAGTCCTGTGGGAATCCAGGCACGCTGCAATGACAATCAGTTGTGAAGATGTTAATAATAATTAACATCATACTCTCTTGATGTCATGCAACTAAGGACAATGTAAGCAAAAATTTGAATTAGAAACAAACTGATTCGTACACCTCCACAACGCAGACTGTGGCAGAACGCAAACCACTTTGTGGCCTAGATTGACATGATCGCTCACAACGTTCATACTGTAGCAAAGAAATTTACCTGGATGTGTAAATTTGACCGCTTCACATCAAGATAAAACAAGTGTTTCATTCACAGCTGGAAGTGGACACGCATTTGGACATCCCAGAAAACTTGCATGTATAGGAGAGCGCAAACATAAAGTTCTTTGTAAGAGCTACATTTACTGTAGTTGCAGTCTTGTCTACCATCTCTAGGAGCTTGACCCTGTTTGCACATTCTCTCATTAGTCCCATGGAAATGGTGGACAGCAACCTGGAGAGCCATACAGCTATTACACTTAGACCTGCATCGTGACATCACATACCATCATGCCTGTGATTGGCTCAAAATCAACGTCATTTCCGGTCGGTCGTTCGTACGTACCATCGCACACATCTCAACATAGTACAGCACACATAATGTAAGAAGGGTCTCACCAAGACTCACCCCAATAAAGTAAAGTGCAGTCAAATTGGCTGTTTGTGTATTGTTGTTCATTATACATGTACATGTATTCGATCCATATGAGTGCACATGGGCACCATCAGAGGCCCAAGGATACGTGTTTGTGCGCTACGAGAATCACCATCAGTTATCCAAATATTCAGAGTTACACGATTGGGTCCCAAAGTGTTCGAATAACTGACATCCAACTGTAAGTTATGAAACAAAAAGTATAGGTTATCACCCACATTCCAGAGCAATATTATAATCGTTGCCTGAGCGGTAGGCAGGGGGTAAACGGTAGGAGAGCAAGAAATATGACATTGCTCTGGAACAAGGATGATACTACCTTTACATGAGTACTTGTAAGTGAGCCATGCTGTGCCAGCTCAGCTCAGCTCGTTATTTCTAGCCGGACCAGCAAGGGCAAGTGAGGGGTTGGGTCAGGTCAAGTACATTGTGTAAACAGGTAGTGTGCTGGAAAACAAGCCACACATGCTCATTTGGTACAAATGGCAAGGAGTGAGACAGAGACTCTGTGCCTTATCCGATTGTGAGGCGATCAAGATGTGCAAGAAACAAATCTTCTGAACTCCGTTGCTGCAACAGTCGTCTGGCAATAGACCTATATCTCCTACGAATAACACAATGTCCCCTATATGTCCTACATGTTAATAAATATGACTGTTGTAAAGCCATAGAGAGAGAAACCCAAGCAGTTTGGATCGATTGCAAACGTAACCTAACGTGAGCTATGGCAATCTCAAGTAACTAACACACGTTAATGACATGCCCATTGAAAGCATTGGCTCACTTCTAAAGATTGTGTCATGTAAATGTGGGCTGGAATGCTAAGCTGGCACAGGCTGGTGAGGCTCGGCTCAACTTCGCTCGCTATGTATGCTTGTGTAAACGGGGTAGGACCTTGCACTGAAACACAAGATTATAGAACATTGACACAGTACATACAATGATATAGGCAAGAGTAGACGGATAATGACAAACAAACAGACAGACAGACAGACAAACAAACAGACAGACAGACAAACAGACAGACAGACAGACAGACAGACAGACAGACAAACAGACAGACAGACAGACAAACAAACAGACATACAGACAGACAAAAAAACAGACAAACAAATACTTTAACAGACAGACAAGCAGACAGACAGACAGACAGACAAACAAACAAAGAGACAGACAAACAAACAGACAACAGACACAAACAGACATACGGACAGACCTACACATACATACAAACCGACAGACAAACAAACAGATAGACATGCAAACAGACATATAAATACAGACAAACAAACAAACAAACAAACAGACAAACAGACAGGCAAACAAACAGACAAACAGACAGACAGACATACAGACAGACAAACAAATAAACTGACTTAGTTACCGGCACCTGATCCCTACAAAATAAGTCTTAGAGTAGACCGTCGTGTAGTCAGCTTTTGGTTTGACGGCAGTTTCAGTTATTTAGTCAGAGATGGCTTATTTTCGCTCGCTGCACATGACTGACTGGAACAATATTTCTCTCTCTCATTTGACTTGTTAGCTTGTTTGTGAAATTGCTGTGGTTTGCCTACAATCGACTGCTAGTTTGTAATGCCACTGACGATTCGATATCAGTGTCACAATCAGTCCAATGCAACAGGGGCATGCAACAATAGTGGGAGCTTGCAATAACCTGCAGAATGTGTGTAATAACTGTGAAATGTATAATCTATTATCTCGTTTATACTGACAAGACAAATGAGGACCGGCCAGCCCGTTCGAGTATTTCAGTAGAGTGTGAATTGTTGACCGAGTCAGCTCACGTTTACACTGCGAGATTGCAAACGGGCCAGATAGGCGAGTTCTATAATCACATGACTGTCGCGTGTCTTAATACATACAACACATGGATGACAGAAGTTGCTTTGTGTGTCCTCTTGTTTAAAAAATCGAAAGATAGAGTGTGGCAGGTGAAGTGGCACAAGAGCCCGCAGCTGTATCTCGCAAAAGAGTCATGTTTTAGAATGGCTATCAATCTAGAATACAAACAGCGCTGCTGCTTGTGATGATGAGCTAACTCTCGTCTCCCCAAACCGAAATCATGGAGACTTTTGTCGTCAGACCACACCATATCCGGGAAAAACACATTTGCACATACTCTATCGACATTCAACCAAGCCATCTAGCCTACTCGCATTTACACTACGCGACGGGACCGGGCTGCACCGAGCCAGCTCACTCAAATCGAACAGGCTGAGTCAGCCCACTCCGACCGCTCCCAATGAGGCCCAGTTGCGTTTACACTGGCACATTGGACCGGGTAGCACCAAGCTGGCATGGTTCGGCCCATTCAAGCGTGCCAATGTAAACGGGGTTTATGTGCAGAATATTGATATTATTGCATGGTCTATGGAGAACTCATTGGGTAGGGGACACGTGCCAGTAGCTAATCATAATTATAACTCTGTCCTATACAAAGTTTCTCAAATAGTGGGTAAATAGTAGGAGAAAACAATTTCTGATGTATCATTAACATACCAATAAATTGTCTGCATGACCAACAACTGTGTCTACTCCATCTCCTGGATTATTCTGTGCAATTGACAAACCACTCAAACAGTAACATGTGTGGTAGAAGTCACGAGACCTAAATAGCAGAGCAAAATCATTTCACAACAAAATGATATAACAAGGCAGAGTTGAATTAATTCCAAACTGTGTGTGTGTGTGTGTGTGTGTGTGTGTGTGTGTGTGTGTGTGTGTGTGTGTGTGTGTGTGTGTGTGTGTGTGTAGGCACCCACACGCTCCTGTTATTCAATTTAACTTAATTAAAAATTAACACACAAACGTTATTGTCCACTTAATTTTGACATACTTTCCAGGCTTGTCAATTAGACCTCCTTTCTCAAGCTGACAACAAAACAGCACATAATCCTGTAAAGCTTCTACACAAAAAAATACTGTGATTCAAATAACATACAAAACCATTTCTAACTTTAAGTTAGCATAGTCTAGCTATCCTTAGCTATAAGAGAAACACGTAACAAAGACTGTCTATAGCACCAGATTCCTGTGTGTGATGCAGATATTTACTATTTCTTTAACTGTTGTATGTGGTGTGTGTGTGTGTGTGTGTGTGTGTGTGTGTGTGTGTGTGTGTGTGTGTGTGGTGTCTGTGTGCGTGCATGTGTGCTTGAGTGCATGTGTGCTTGCGTGAGTGCATGTGTGTGTGTGTGTGTGTGTGTGTGTGTGTGTGTGTGTGTGTGTGTGTGTGTGTGTGTGTGTGTGTGTGTGTGTGTGTCCACTCAGTCCATGGCTGCTACATATGGGCCATTGTGATTGTTTTAGTGCTATCCCAGCAGATGAATGCCCCACTGATGTGTGTTTGAAAGACCAACCCTACAGATTTCTACAGTAAATCATACAAAAGTTTGAGATGGTCTAAGGTGCATGAATGCTTTGTATCCTAACTTAGCAACCAAGGATGTGGCATTTTGTGCTTCTTCATTATTGTGATGTTTAAGCAGAATAACAGAGTAGTAGAATTTCTGATAGATACAAAGTGTGTAGACATTAATTAATATCCATGGTTGTATCTCACACTACCGTAGTAGTTAGTATTTAAATAACCAGTTTTCTGTTGAGTAGTTAAATTTGAAGTGACGTTACCTTGATCAAACAACCACGCTGATTCATCTAATGATTTGTCCCCTATATGGAAAAGATAATATCAATATGGAATGCAAATGGCAGCAGACAAACAGACAAAGACACACACATAGAGAAACAAATGTGTGAGTGCACACCCATGCACACACACACACACACACACACACACACACACACACACACACACACACACACATAGACACAAGTGCTCACAGACACAGACAGACAGACAGACAGACAGACAGACGAAGCAACCAACAGACAGACAGACAGATGAAGCAACCAACAGACAGGCAGACAGGGAAGCAGACAGACTGACTGACAGACTGAGAAACAGAGAGAGAGACAGACAGACAGACACCGTTGGAGCTCCAATGTTTTCCCAAGATCTGCCCAAGAGACAAGGGTTGCAGCAAACCAAAGAGAATCCAGAAAGATGCTCAAGAATGATCAACACAAGCTGCCTAGATACTCAGTAGTCAACGTCATCTCACTAGTATTGGAACATTTTGGAACATGAGAAGAACACCTTTTTGCAGAAACTGGCAGCCATTTCATCAGATGAAGTAGGAAGACCAAATGCTGTAGATTGCTAGACTTCTGGAGAAAGCAATTTTCTGTAAAATTACAGAAATGCAATGCCCAAGTCATATTAAAGTAACTGAACATGTATGAGGTGGGTCTGAGAGGCCCAAGTCTCTCAGTATTAAGTTTTCCCACATGAGCCTTTTCTTGTTTGCGAATCATTGTCCTATATAGCTTCCTTACCAATGAACATTTTAGTCTAGTTGTAGTCATTTCAGTTTACTGCAGAAATGTATGATAGTTCAATGTAAGAAATAACTGGACAGACAGACAAGCAGGGAGGCAGACAGACGGAGAGACAGACAGACAGACAGACAGAGAGACATACAAACAGACAAAGAGAAGGACAGCAAAACAAAGAAAGTAAGCAAATAGGCAAACAAACAAGCAAGCAGACAACAAAACTAACTTGCAGTATACCTGTCTTCATAAGCGTGTAATGCAGAAGAGGCAGCAAACCTCCCACCCAGAAAGAATAGCATCCATCGACCAACTTGTTTGTTCTTCCCTGACAAATTCAACACCATCAGTGATTACAAACATAAATCCTATTTGCTATATAATCATATCCAATCAGTGGCCATCAATAACTAAGTTCGTTCACACATTCTGTAACCCATATCAGTAGTGGCTAGATAATGCAAGAGTGTGAAAACTTGAAAATAATGGCACTAAAATCTGGATCCAAATCCTCATCTGCTGCTGACATACGAAGTGACCATACACACCTACGCATATATACTTCTATACATACCGTATTTTTTTATTATAACCCTTGAGTTACTACTTTTTCAATCACTTGAGACCCTGGGTTACTATTCAAGCATGAGTTTTTACTATTTCAACCATTTAAGTTAAGAGAACAAACAACCACCAGTTTAATGCATCTGCCAATGCAAGAATCAGATCTATTTACCAAGGTAAAACGATATTTCAACAACCAACCAACAGATATCGCAATACATACTATAATCTCTGCTCTAAACTACTTGGATTCTCTCACAACCAAAGCAAGTTTCACTATGTCCTCACGAATGTCCTTTCTGCTTCCAGTACAGTGTCTTGTTTCTGCTCTAAAGTACAAAGTAACATTGACGCATGACACAATTGTTGAGAGTTTCCAGAAGACATGGTAGCCTCGGAGCTCTTACCATACAGTGGATTACTATTCTAGCATGGGTTTTTAATAAAAAAAATGCTGTCGTTGTATGTGACTATTACGTACACTGTTTGATAGCCTAAAGTCAAACTTGAAATCTTGCCACATACAGTAGACCCTTAATTATCTGACCGTGTTCACAAAGTGGAAATGACGTCATAAGCCCATTTTAAGCAAGTGCAGAGACAACTAGCCTTGAACTTCCAGACCAGAAAGCACGCAAAGCGCACAAACTCTAGTCTGGACCAAAACAATACTAAAATGACTTCGGCAGTACTTATCAAAAGCGATGCTAAATGGTAGTCTACCAGCATAGGATCGTTTTACTAAATCAACATATCATTTGTAAATGCCATGAGATCTCACAAACAAAGAACTGACGTCTGCCGTGTTTGCGGCGATATCTTGGTGGACAGCATGAAACGACAACTCCTTGATTCTTCGGCAGACCTCTAGCTAGTCTAACCGCTCGACTGGCGAGACTACCACTCGACCAGTTGTCAAAGGTGATGGTCTAGCGACGCTGCTGTGCATGTCCTCTCACCGCAAGCTTGAAATATTAAAGAACTGAAGCTGAAACTAAAACTAAGATGTGTGCATGCACCAGAGTCTTCATCACGGCTCTGGTGTGTACTCAGCCAACCACGAGGATTTCACAAGCGTGCAATCAGCGTTAGTGCACTTAGCATAACCAATTACTGCTAAAACAATCAGAATTTACAACCGACATTCCGGTTCTAAGACACTGATTGGCTTAGAAGGCTATTTCCGAAATCATTTTAGTACCGTTCTGGTCCAGACTAGAGTTCGTACGCTGCGCGAGCTCTCTGGTCTGAAAGTTCGAGGCTAAGTGACAACATGCAGTGATGGTGACGAAAGATAAGGAGCTTCTAGGATTAGTTTCAACTGTTTGGTGATTGTACTTTGCATAAATTGTATATAGTACACGTATTACTTATGTCTTCGTGCAATCATTTTATCACTAGCGTATTGTACGTGTGTTAGAGTTAATACCATGTACATCTATTGGGACTCAAAAAAGCGGACTGGAACTCTGAGGTACGTTGAAACTCCAACACTTCGATTATCCGTTATTTCACTTATCAGTGTTCTCCCCAGGATCTTACACCCATGCATACAGCCATTTACTAGTCTCGCGTAGCAAGACCCTTCCCGCCTACATCCTTCCGACGAGATAAAGTCAGGGGACATGCTTTGTATAGGTTTGTTCTGCCGCCGTCATTATCCCACCGCATTCTGGTGGGGTAAAGAGATGTTTAAACGGTCTTTGGTGGGCTATCAATATCCATAATAAACACGACAACACGCACATAGCAGATGTCATATCGTGACGTCGCAGTTGTTTTAGTGTTCCGATAAACACTTGCAGCAGCAGAAACTCACAGTTTGCACTCTACGTTTGTCTGAGCAACGGACGAGCAGGGCATAGCTGATTAGTGAGGTGTGAGTGCAGTTGGAACGAGCAATTAATTGCACACACACAGATGCAAGCATGCTCGTTGTCGTCGACGTGTCACTCATGACATGAGTGTTCACTCTCTACTCTAGATTTATATATTAATTCAATTAGCACATACAGCCTGTACTTATAGTACACTGGGGCAATGTCGGCAAAATTTTCTCACTTTATATGTTGGCCGGGATGTTGAGCAAGATGTTAGGTTAAAAAATTAGAATGATCAAATGGAAACACTGCCACTGTTGCAATTTTCAATTTGTGTAAACATTAAAATCTAACAATTGACAATAAGATAAATTTGCAACAATTGAACAACGTCATTATCAACCAATAGAATCACTGCTCAACCAAAGTTGTAAAATTTTTGCTTTATGGTTTGTAAAGACATCAAATGTACATTAAAACATTTGAGACATTTGCAATTTTTAACAGCATTGAAATGCAAGAATGGGAATAATAGGGGCACAGGCCACAAATCCTTTAGACTTCCAACGAAGAAACGTTTCAGTACTGCACACTTCAATTGTCAGACACCATAACACAGTCAAAGCAACCGGCTTGAATTCTCTCAAAGAGCTGCACAAAACTGTATCTCATTCATTCACCTCAATAATTGTCCACTGGAAGAGGCTGTCCTAGGTTAGCTACTACTTACACACTTAACAGCACCACAATAACAAACGAGGAAAGATGCACTAACGTGGAAGATGCTCAAAGCACGTGGTTTCAGTCAATAGGCATATGCACACAAATCAATAATTTCTATGTGCCATAGTTGAAAGGACAGGGGTGATGGACAGCAAACAAGCATTCTGTTACTAGTGGCCTTATCTGGGTGAACGACTGAGTTCTTCAGACGGAGAATTTGCCCACACAGCACAGAACGAGTGAACAGAATTTAACTGTCTACGTTTCTGGCAACTCTCAATCCACCCAGTTGACAATCTATTCATCTCTATGTATACTATGATCTTTCATTTAACTATGAACTCAAGTCTTTCTACTATGTTAACACGCATGCTTTGTCGATCTATTTGAAGACATTTATCATACCTGAAAGCCTCCTTCTAGTCTCATCTGTCGATGTACTGCCCATTTCTAAATTCACATTATTGACTAGAGTTGTATGAATAGTAAACTGTTGGCCTGACTGAATAGTACCAGTAGATTGTCTGTGTCTATTAGGTGCTCTTTCCCAAGCAATATGAGAGCTGCATAGCCACAAAAGCAATAACCACCATGTGCTTCAAGGCCTACAATATGACAAAGGTACAATCAGAGACAAAAGTATTGCCAGAATATCAGCACTACACCACACTGTCTTATAAGTAGTCGGCAAGTACACAACACACACACCACACACACACACACACACACACACACACACACACACACACACACACACACACACACACACACACACACACACACACACACACATGCACACACGCATGTGCGCCCACCCGCCCGCCCGCATGCATGCACGCACGTGCACACACACACACACACACACACACACACACACACACACACACACACACACACACACACACAAACACACCTAAAATCCTAAATTCCAGGAGCTGCCTCTCAGAGGTCACACCCCCAGCTGTAAGCTGGGCCCTATGCGCTACTCAGGGAACTCTGGGCCTGTGCTAACAAACCCCTGGAGCCAGAACAGGCACTCGCAGGAGCACCAATTTGTAAAGCCAACTGTGGTGTGAGCACCCAAAGTCTCACCAGGACCCCAGTCAATGACCAGGTACTCATCTATACTCCTGAGTCGAGAGAAGCAAATGTGTGTTAGTTCTTGCCTAAGGAAATTATGCTATAGCTCGCCATCACTGTGACTTGAACTTGCACACCACACACCACACACACACACACACACACACACACACACACACACACACACACACACACACACACACACACACACACACACACACACATGCACGCATGCATACATGCACGCACACATGCACGCATGCACACACACACACACACACACACACACACACACACACACACACACACACACACACACACACACATGCCAAGTTATATACACGTACTACCAATCCATAATGATCCATGTCTCATAGTCTGTCTCCTATCCATATCTACTCTCAACTATCCAAGAACAGCAACACAGTTCTTTCTCACCTACCTGGCTCACCAGAGAAGCCACCCTCATACGTCTGACATCGAGCTACCCATTCCGCACTGCCAGCAAACATCTCAGGTGTATAGACATTCGTGAGCATAGCAGCAGTCAGTGCACAATATACACCCCTTGCACACAAAAGCAAATCAAACAGAGAACCGTGAAGCAACGCTTGTATAGAACAAATATAAATATAAACACATCTGTAATTCTTTGTGTAGGGAGGTAGAAAGTTGAATCAGCTGACCTATAGGGCATCTAAGTTTTACACTTAGCTGCTTTATCTTTCTGTAACTTTTATTTCAATAAAGCGTGTTTCGTTGTCGAGAAATCCAAATTCGGTCAGTGAGATCAAACAGGCACGGCGTGGTGTGGAGTTCGAGGTTACACGGGTCTGCACTTTTCTGACATACCGTATATCCACAAATAGTAGCCCACAGGGTTCTAGCCAGGCATACTAAGAGGCGGCGAGCCGCCATGCTTTACTTCTCAAAATGAGATGCCCGCCACGCTTTGGGATTGACCACCACACCATGTGAACAACATTCCAGTTGTGGCTGTGTTCACTACTACAAGGATAGGAAACACAAGTTTGCACTACTCATTGTTCACTTTAATGTTTTACAGAGAGTGCTATTTACTGTGTGGGTGTTGTGGCCTCAGCAGGTGTGCTGTTTACTGTGTCGATGTTGTGCTCTCTAACAGATCTTATTACAAAGCATGATGACCAAATGGGAGGCATCATAATTGAATTAGGATGTGGTATTTCTATATAAACATACTTGTCCTTACAAAATATTGATATGCAAACAGCTCATTCTCTTTCTGCAAAGATCATCTTATAAACAGCCAAGTTATTCTGACTAGGTTGATTATTAATAAGCAGAGAAAGTCACAAAAACTCACCAGGGCTACGTTTTCAACAAATCATAACCACGTCAAATCACACCCCTTACAAAAGACTATGCCCTTTTAGGAAGCCCCGCCCTGCTGCCACACTTTGCTGACCGGTGGTTACTATTTTTCAAACTGATCAGAACCATGGGCTACTATTTAGGCAGGGTTACTAATAGAGCATGGGTTACTATTTTTCAATGTCTTGTCTGCTATCACATGGTTTAAGTTGAAGTAAAGAGCTATGCAAGTATTAGATCCAGAGGAACACACTGTTGACGCATACAAAACTGTCAAGTTATCTAGGGTAACCCCTATTCAGTTTACTCAGTGTCTTCATAAAAAAATGCAAGAAAAAGAAAACGTTCGAAGAAACAGGGTAAGCAGGTCATAAGTGGCCCCAGTACAAATTCATCTAATAGGGTACATCACCAACATGCATTCTCTGACACTGTGCATGCAGCAACCTGTTAAATTCCTGTGGAACGTGCTCTCTGGTATGTGCATGTGCCTCGGGGTGTACAGATGCGAATCTATACGCATGCATGTCCATCATTAGAGAGCTTCACAGCCATTCTTTCAGAATCTGTGCCAACTTTTACCACCATTGCTAGCTATTTCAGAGCACTAATCAGGATTCAAAAACTGTGTTTGAATCTAGTCGCCAGTTTGGCCACGTAGAGGAACGATTGGTCGCCAAACTTTCACTAGTTTCTAGGTCAGAGATTCCAGAAGCAAACAAGTCATTAATATCACTGTTGAGACCCCTTCCCAGACTATCATGTTTGACATTAAGACCTAACTAGGAATTTACAGTAATGTTGGACGAACAGTGTAGATAGCAAGTAAACAAATCAATCTACAGTATTATGCTTGGGATTCTTTCTATGTAATACTATGAGTATTCATATTGTATCCTAACTTTCAACTAATTGTATAGCCAACAACCAAACAAAACTGTGGTTTGTTATCACATCGACATCCTGGCAATCCATCCAATAAGACCTGAGCATTCTTTGGTTGAGTAGATAAGAGCGTGTCTTCTCTTATGACTCAGTGCCACTATTGCTGATGAGAACAGGACTTCCCGTGGCTAGCTGTACTAATCTCTGGAACACAAGTTATAAACTTTTGTTATTGTAGCGCTTCAATAACGCGTGACATCATTCAACATCTAGATTTCAGAACTGGACATGCAGAAACTTTTGTCTGAACAGACTTTCCTAGTTGCACTAGGAAACGTATGCGCTTCTGGACGTACCTGGTAGTTCTTCTGATAGAAAGACTCAGGCAGCTTGCTGTGGAAAAAGCTGCTTGTTTTGCCACTTCTGACGCCCGCTGTTTGCAAAGATCTACGTAATAGTCTTCATTTGTCTCAATTCAAGATGGTCAGATTCTTTGCTTTTTTGAACAGCATAGAAAAGGATCTAAATAGGCAGTTGCCGTCACCTTCAACTACGATTGACTGCAGATTTCATGTTTCATTCAGGAGAAGCTGCTGCGCAATGGCGTCTCATCGATGATAGAGCTATTGACTTGGATTTGCTGGTGTAGCATATGAAGAATAGGAGTGACCGCGATTGTTTGAAAAATTAAACGTGTCTGCAGGTCTTTAGTTGAGTTTGTCTTGAGCTGATGGCAGAGACCAATGAGATCAGTACAGGCAGTAAAGTCCATAAAAATGGTCAACCAGAGAATAGCAACAACTCGCAATAGATTGCTATGTGATACATTGTTACACGATATGTACACAGGTGATAAGTAGACAGCCTACTTCGCAGTGTGCCACGAAATGATAGACCTAGAAAGTGGCAACATATTGTAACACAAAACATATCTGCTGAGCAGGTGATTCACATCCAAGAGCAGCTGCCACAAAAGACCAAAAAAACTACCAAATATTTCTAGTCGCCAAATTGGCGACCAAACCACTCATTTAGTCGCCAACCACCTAGAAGTGGTCGCCATATGGCGACTTGACGACTGGATTTTTTGAACCCTGACTAATATTCTAAGTAAAATGTATTTTTGATCAAGACACGTGATGTTTTTATTCATCCAGTCAGAGTGAAACCTACGCGCGAGGGTGACAAGAAACATTGAAATAAAACGATGTGGCCTTATCTTCTTCTGCCAGATTGTTCCCCAATGTTTGTGTTGCCTTTTGGTCCAAGGCATGAGATACCGTATTTCCAAATTGTGCCCCATGGTGATCCTAAAGTGGAATAATAATTAATGCCCAAGGATCAATTAGTGCCCTACTGGGGTCGTATTCAAACCCAGTTATATGCATGCGCATCTATCAATGTGTACGTTTGAGATGCAGTGGCGGAGCTGGGGGGCAAAGGTAGCAATTGCCCCCAACTTGACGATCAACAACTGCGAATAAATTTTGGAAGTATTTGAATTTTTGTACTCCAGTATGACTGGGTTCAGACCTTTAAATGTGTATAAGCACTTTCTGTTGTCTAAGAATAGTGTTTAAGTTAATAAAGTTCACATTAGAAAGCTCTTCCCGACAGGAAATGCCTACTGAAAGCTCACCCTACTCCAATGTCGTTTCATGCCATGCCTCAACTTGCTACTCACTCCACTGCCCCTGAGATGAAATGAACACCAGATAAAACCACTGAGTGACGATGAAGAATCAATGTATGCAACAGACCAAGAATACTACTCAAGTAAAAGCGAAAGCAGACAAGGGTAACTATAAGATTAAATTAGGTAGTTTGTTTGTGTAGTGTGATGGTATACAAACGAACAATGCAACAGTCTCTGTGCTTGTGAAATAATAAAGCCCCATGGGGCACTATCTGCAGAAATACTGTACTAATCAAGCACGAGTTACTATTTTTTCAAACTGATCAGATCCACAGGTTACTACATGTACTAGTCAAGGAAATATCATACTTAATTTATCATGGCTGTAGGAAAAGGGCCGATGAAGCCACAGTAGCCGCAGTGATCATGGCCGCCACATTTTTCGAAACTTTGACATTAGCCAAGTATCTAATGCTGCCACTTCTAGTCATGAAAAAGCTCATTAAATAGAATAATAATACATTTATAAAGTTACCCAATAGCCTTTCTCTTAACTGCAGTTTATTATCAGTGTTCAAAATTTGTAAAATTTTCTACTGGCTAAAGTAAAGCCTTGGAGTCCCAATGTGTGCATAAATTAGTCTTATATTAATATATTTTAGTAACTGGTATAATTACAATAAAAATAAGTGTTTTTGAGAAATTATATGATACGAAATAAATATTATCAAAACTATGATAGCTACACACTTTGCTTAGTAAAAGCTCTACACCACTGTTTTATATAGATTCATGTGCACCTACAATGTAAATGTTCATCTTAGATTCTTGAGCCATACTGTAAAATCCATGTGCATGTGGACTGCATACATGTAGCTGTGTGCAAGCTCTGGTGTGCTGTTGACCTTAGGAATAGATGCAGACTAGATTGAATTTGCCACCAACACTTGGCTATAAAACTATCTACTCCCTTACATCTCCCTGCATATAGTAGGCGACTCAATGATTTCTGAAAGGCGGCTATACAACATGATCATGATATTGCATTGGAAGAATTAAATCTAGAGGTGAATTTGAACTTATCATAACACAGACAGATAGGTAATAGCATTAGGCCTAGATGACAAGAGTGTGGTACACTGACTCAGAAAACATCACTAGGCATGTCTGGTTTCACAAGGAAGGTTTGCAGGTTTACAGTCACATTCTTTGTCTACTCTTCCATCACAGCAATACCATACTAATTTTTAGCAGGAATAAATTCCTTCAGTCATCTATTTGCGGTGGCATTTTAGTTGTACACACAAGTGTAAATGAATTGCAGTTTCAGCAGCTGTTCTATGTAACTATCCTTTCCCACAACACAATATAAATGGACAATTTAGATAGATATGATTGTGATTCTGACACCCAACATGCGCTTTTCAATACTTATGTACACAATTTAGCCCTACAGGATGTGTAACTCAACACCTCCTGACTACAATTCCCAACATGCCTACCCCCTTCTCTGGCGAGTGACAGCTACTTTCTACTCGTCAACTTTGATTTGGACTCGCCATTGTCGAGTAGGCAAGTAGGACTTTCGAACACTGGGTTAGTAAAGTAAATTCTTAGTCAGTGTGTTTCTTGTTCTTTAAGTATATCTTGATGAGTTACCTTAATAAATAGGAAATCCTTTAATTAAGCCAGCTGCTTGTAGGGAGCATTATTATGTCCATTTAATGCACATTAAATCACTGGTACCGCCATGACCATACCAGCCATTCCACTTTTCAAAAATGGACATTCGCCAGTCATCCATTAGTGTACTGTATACTGTACTGCCGGTTTAGAAGTAGGTAATTGAATAACTATATCATCTACTGATATAATGTTATTAATATGTTAAATAACTAATATATCATATGGTAGCACACACAGACACAGACACAGACACAGACACAGACACAGACACAGACACACACACACACACACACACACACACACACACACACACACACACACACACACACACACACACACACACCTGGAACCTGGAATTCTGCCATACGCACTATGGGCTTCGGCATTGCAGAAGTTTTCACCAAGAAGGCGCTCTATTCTGTGAGTAGTAGCAAATACACAGTCAGATGACCAGCTTACTGGGCTAGCGTATCCTAGCCTCACACCATCCTCAGCTTGCCAAGGCTAAAGTTAGCACGCATTTCCTCCCCCTGGCCAGGGAACTACCGGAAATACAAGGTCCCGTGGAGTACTCTCTTGGAGGGTTCAGTGAGAGGACTTTCACCCACCCACCCCACACATACACACACACACACACACACACACACACACACACACACACACACACACACACACACACACACACACACACACACACAATCATCCACTACATCGTGCTGCATACACATATTCGAGGTAATGAACTTGCCCGATATTCAGAGGTTTCCGCTTTTAGAGTCATAGGTGCTAGCGAGAAAAGACAAAAATTATTTGGCAAATTTCTAGTCCTCTGATTGTTGACATGAGACCTAAAACTTAAAAAGGTAACGTGTGCTAATTTTTAGTTTGTATGATCCCGCCCACTTAACGCGCGCTAGGCCGTACACTTTACATTTGCTCCTGACACACCCGCATGCTAGATTGTATATTTCTCTCTAGGTAATCAATAGCAGCAAACATAATGAGTACACGACATTAACTATTTTATCACATGTTATTAATCGCCAATTCTAAAATTGAAACACAAGGATCTTGCGCGCCGGTCAATTGCAAGAGTGTCATTTCGACTTGGCTGATCTAGAATCGTCGGAGATCCTAATAGTCTACCGTCCGCGTTGCTGTCGCGTCTGTTCACCGTCGACTTCGCCATCAAAACCAACCAAAACAGTCAGATCATGCGCGCCAACCGGCCCCTTTAGCAACAAACGTCCCGGATAGATCATGAGCTGCAAGCCGTCGCATAGTAGCAAATGTCCCGGATACTTATACTACAACCAATCAACCGCAGAGGAACCATCTCGCACCTTTCTCGGACTTCCCGAGCATTTCACGAGCGACAAGGTGACACATCAACAGCGGTTCAACGATCACCACGTCCGTGCACGAACATGCTCACTCGATCCGACGCAGCGAACGCCAAGCCGCCGAAGTGCGCAAACTCCAACACTCCGGACGACGAGAGCCGGAGAACGCGTCGAAAACGCCTCAAGCACGAGCACAAGAGCGTCGAACAGAGTCTGGCGTCGTTCGCACACAGTTTCGAGACTCAGCAATGCGTGGATTTGCATACAAAACCGAAACGCAGTCCGGCGGACAACCGAGCGAAAAGACGGAAGAAGCACGGAGGTATGAGGCATGGCGCGACGAAGCTGGAGCCGATAGGAAACCGAGGAGGATACATTGTCGCGAACGAGAGCATGCACGAGCATGTGCAGTGGATGAGTGGCGAGGAGGCGGTCGCCCAAACAGAGGACGAATTCTTGAAGCTTCCGGATATCGGAGGAAGGCAGCATGGCGGGTTGAGAGGCAATAGGCGAGGAACGCAGACCGGTGAGTGGCTGATTGTGTGCGTGTTGATGAGTAAACGGATAGTATTTGTGATTGGTGAATAGAGAGAGTTATTAGGGACGGTTGTTGGGTTGTCAGCGGGTGGTGAGGTGCCCATGGTGGTGGACAATGGGGTCATAATCATGTAGGCTGAGTGACAGAAATGAGGTAGGCAGAGTGGTTGATGCTGTAGGAAAGCAGGAATGCAGGAATTGAATATGGATGAGTTTGAACTGCTCAGAGGCGGCAGTGACAAGACAGATGTAGCTAGAGGAGGCAGACCATGACAGACACAGAGACAGAAAGTCAAGCACAAGGATAGCAGACAGTCTAGCACATGAAAAACACCTACAAAAGACATATGGCCCTGTTCACACTAGGCCTAGCAAACTTCCCTGATTAACCACAGTTTGCTAACCACTAGAGGAGGTAGGCATGCTCTCACACATGCCTATATAGTAACAGAGAGTATGCCTCATGGCAGTGGGCGGGTGCTGTCATTACTTTGGGTGATCTGTTCTCGAAAGCTTGTTCCTATTCCAAGCGTCTGTGAGGTGTTGTGTTGAGAAATCTCAAAGACCCCAAGATTTAAAATTAATTCATTGATATGCAGACAACAAATCAGACTGAGACGTGTGTGTGTGTGTGTGTGTGTGTGTGTGTGTGTGTGTGTGTGTGTGTGTGTGTGTGTGTGTGTGTGTGTGTGTATATATGACTTAGCAACTGCAACCATAAAATCCATTTCCAGTTTACGGACATCGTCCATGTCCATGTCCATGTCCACTGGTCTGTTGTGAAGTGTTTCTCTCATCCAACATGTCTGTTTTATGCTACTGTGATCTAACACAGCAAGTACCTTTCTGTCATGAGTTCTAGAAAACTTCTAGTCTGCACGTACATGCATCCAGCTATAGGATGCACGTGAAATAGCTAGGGTAATAGAATGTATACAAATTACGTGCTAGTGTATTATTCTGGACTCTCTTTGTGCACAGTTGGCAGTAGAAGTTGCAATCAGCGATTAAGAAATCAATCCTCCCGTCAAGTCAATCATCATGAGATGCACTGACTGCTGTGTAGACTATGAGTAGCCTAGATGTGAGCGTGGTGTTCCAAACACTCTTAGATTTCACGTGGTAGCAAATTACTAGCTAGCAAGGCAGCAACTGTAGAAACAGACCGTGGAAATGATCCCTATGCTCTCAGACATCAGAACGACTAGAAGTTCCCCTCATAACTCCTGGATAGGGCGTTACATGCCCTACCTCCTCTGGCTAACCACAATCTCGTTCACATAGCGGCTGTACAGTACATATACCCAGATAGATAGCCACCTGGATATGTGATGTGTCATAATGGCTTCCCCTGCCCCCCCCCCCCCCCACCAAATCACTGGAAGGTGCTATGGTGGGATTGCAATGAGACACCAGACATTGGAACCGATCTTTTCACACTATGCGTCTTCCGAGAGAACGGTGTCCTTCAGAGTTTGCAAGGGTGAGTATTGACCAAATACACATGCGTAACCATGATAGGACCCGTAAACCACGCTGTAAC
Source organism: Corticium candelabrum (assembly GCF_963422355.1). Lineage (NCBI taxonomy): Eukaryota > Metazoa > Porifera > Homoscleromorpha > Homosclerophorida > Plakinidae > Corticium > Corticium candelabrum. The sequence goes on from NC_085086.1 coordinate 3,408,499, forward strand.
ATAGGTAGCTAGCTACCTAGGTTGCGTAAACCATGGTTAGAGGCTACCTAACCATGGTTATCTGTTCACATCTGTAGGCAAACCATGGTTTAGCCTTTCCTAACCCTGGCTAGAGCCCATTGTGAACACGCTCATAGACAGGCACAGTACAACATATACACAACTACAGAGGGGAACAAATCTGGGAACTAAGTAATATCTGTTTGTGTCTTGAATGTGATGTGTCAGGCTTGAATGTTAAGAGGGGATGGCCACTGGTTATGTATTTTAGAATTTTATGGCTGTAAGCAGGCTGTGAGAGCGCAGATACTGGATTTCGATACGGATGGGAAAAACGGTCTGTTTTACTAGTTTGGCATAAAGAATCGCCTTCCGTTAATGGGATTATGCCATTCAACATTGTATGGGCATGGGCATGGGTGTAAATTGGACTTGAAAAGATGGCCATCACATGATGGTGCTATTGCTCCACGATGTGATAAGGTTAAAAATTGACCCACATAGCATACGGGCGCAAGCAAACACACACACACACACACACACACACACACACACACACACACACACACACACACACACACACACACACACACAGGCATGCATGGATACACACTCATACACACACCACAGACACATCGGCGCGTGCATACACGCTACACACACACAAAATGGACAAATTTTAAGCCCTTCACGTTCAATGTCAACCTTAAGGTCAGTTGTGAAGATAGCTCTCCCTTCCTCTAGAGACAGGGCCTCCATGCGCTACTTTCCGCATGGAGCTTGGCCAAGGGCACTGACTATGGCACAGCTCAGTACCGGTCTGCTGCAGGATGTTACTTTACTAACAGTAGCAATTACTAACACTAAACAGACAGACAGACAGACAGACAAAGATTGTATATTTAGTGTTAGTAAAACATTACAACCTTGCTCTGCTGTGCTCTGCAGGTTGTACATTACTCAAACATAATTAGTGGCAGGACATTATCCAACAGAGATTAGGGCAGATCGGGAGCGTTTCGTTAGGGATTACAGACATTGAGTGGCTCTTGCACTGTTACACGGTTGTTCTGTGTTCTAGAGAAAGGACACGCGAAGGAAAAGCAAAAACAGAGTCTCTGGGAGAATCTACCGTCCATATAGCAGCCATATCGAATATTGAATAACATATACCTTCTTATAGCACAGAAATCTATTAGTTGAGCTTATTGATGCAGACAGTGTTGACTCATTGGACTAATATTGCTGGTAGCTACCAGGTGATTGCAGACTATGATATTGATTTTCTCTGTGAACCTTATCTAGTAGCTTACCTGATGTCGACTTCGCCGTCTTGATGCATCGTGAATGAGCCATCAGGCATATGTCGACTCTTGAGGAATAGCTGTAGAGCAGACCTATATAGAGTGTATACAGTAGATTAGAAATGAGAATAAAGAGTAACAAATTGGTGTAGAGAGAGCGTGTGAGAAAGCTACCTTGCTGTGAGTTTGCATTGATTACGGTATCATCTCTAGTACATAAGATAAACACATCCTTCTTATTTTTCAAAGGGGCTGATAGATGTGTCTTTACTAGAGACTGGCTTATATAATTTCAATGTTGTTTAACTCAACTGTGCTATATAACAATTGCCATCAATTACTGCCATCTGCTACACATATGTTTGACTTTTATCAGGCGGGGATCTAGTTGACTACCATAAGGCCCGATATACTAGGTACCAAGGTCGCTCATTTCCCAGATGTGTCATGACAATGTCTAAGCGGCAATCAAACTTTGAAAATTAGAGAATTTTGGGATTAGAGCTATGACGCTAATTTTGATGACTTTGCAAGGAAATATCTGCATAGAATGGAGCTCACAAACCTTACTGATACCTGATAATCATAAATGATCATAGGATGATACTTGCAAATGGTAGCTGCCGTCGCATCTGATCGTTGTCATTTAGTTGTAGTTGAGATCTCTATTTAATATTAATTAACCGGGCACCAAGCAAAATTGAATGCTGGATCCGTGCCTGTTTATTGTGTTATTGGAGACTGTGACTTTTATTCTTTGGATGAGAGGTCCCATAGTGACATGATATTGTGCTCTTGGAGATGTAACTGTATTGGAGACTTGTGATTATATTAGAGATACTACGGTATTGCAATAATATGTACTTGATATGCCATGTGGACAATGCTGCTCTTATTGTATTAGATTAGAATGCACGTCTCAGTACAGTGTAATATTCAACTAATTTATTGATGCTTGGATATTTGGACATAAAAACTAACAAGGTGTCTGACTGAAATAAAAATGGAAAAGTAATGATTATGTGACATTTCAAACAAGACATTCTCGTTGTACCGTCTATAACATGAAATAGCAGAATGGATGCTAAAACATAATACTGTGTTGATATTAAGTTGATATTAAACAGTTACTGAACCACATGCAAATTAAATTGTTTGTTCACTTGCACAGCCATCGAAATGTAGTTGTAGGATGTAGGTACTGATATAGTCTTTACAGCAAGCTTTTGTACTCACTTAATTAATTATTACCCCACCCCACCCCAATGGTTGGCCAGAGTCAAAGGTCAGGTATGGGATTGAGCCTTTCTCAAAATTTGTCACCAAATGTTGCTAATTGGTGGAAGTGATTTATTTATTAATCTAAACAGCATGTTGCTAACAAGTGGTTTAAGATAAACTGGTTTAAGGATTCACCTGTTTCCACCTGCGCTAAACCATTTATATTTTAAACCTAAACCGATTTCTTAAACCTGTTTTGTAGTAGGTTTAGCAAAGTGGTTTAGGTTTAACTGTCATGTGACAGTAGCGCATATTTGTTTCAATGGCTTCTGATAACACCGTTTTGATGAATGACTATTTTGCTGGGACAGGATTGCCTTAATTAATAAAAGATGTAAGGGTCGTTTAATTAACTAAAGTAAAGAAATCAGCAGCTATGGAGAGAGAGAAGACGGTGTCCTTGGTCATCGTCATGCAAATTCTTACTATTATATGCCAAATCAGTGACAACCAACAGCTGCTCTGACTCGCGACAAAGCAGACCAATTCTTTAAAAAGCAGACCAATTCTTTAAAAATAAGACCGTTTGTTTTGCACATCCTGGATGTGCAAGTTCCTAGTGGAAACAGTCCCATTCTTGAACTGGTTTACTTTTTAAACATGTTTAAGCTAAACTAGTTTAAGGTGCAGCTAGTCTAAACACAGCCCTAATCTTCTATACTGTACCTGAGTCATCAAAACATTCAACATGTGGTCGACAGACATGCACAAGTTGAAGAAAGTCAGCACTTCTATAGGCACAAATCTAGCAAAACAGTCACTGCAAAAAGTGCCAATTAGCACTAGTTAAGGACTAACAGGTGTGAAAATCTTAGAGCCTTGGCTAAGGTTGGGGCTGGGGGGGGGCTTACCTGAGCCCTGGGGGTAAATAGAAGTACTAGAGTGCTAAACCCTAGGCGCAGCACAGCGCTACCACATGGAGCAGAGCTACAACAGGGACAACTGCTGCACATGTACGGTGGCAAGCACGCAGAAGCATTTCAGCAAGAAGTAGCAGAGCCTCAACATGGAGACCTTGATTGTTTAGGTAAACCATACTCGTTTAGATGAACCCAAAATAAGCCCCAAAAGCGTCACTAGACACAAGCAAGCCAACACATGCATGTCTAGACAGATGGCTGAGAAAGGACAGGCAGATCTATCATCAAACAAAAGAAATCGGTTCCATGGCCAGGAAATATGACTGACTGACTGAATGACAGGTTCACCTACTCTCTGTTCAGTAGGACCTTGAAGACCCTAATCAAAATTGGAACATTTCTTGACTCCGCCTACTAGTGGACAAGCCACAACAACGATATGTTCAGATCACTCAATTAATAACAAAGAGCACACGCTATGAATTCCAGAGTTGTTTACATGGTTGAGTCGGTGGGTCACCATTTCTGGTAAAATGACTACTGTAACTCTTGCGCATGAGTCTATGAAGTGAGTAGGGTGTTGAGGGTCTGTGTGTTACAGAACTCAGCACATTGAGGGAGTTCTCTATATTATAGTCCAACTGCGTTGTTTACCTGTCTATTGCTTGATAGGCTTCTTCGGTGCCTAGACTGCACAAAGCTAGGGTAGCTGCATAAGTAGTAGCTAGATGTGGCATCTGATACGGACCACCTAAACAGCATCAACTCAACTAGTTTTGTAGACATAGTAAGTAAGCAATGAATATAAGCAAATAGAATGACACTATTCAGACTAAAAGATGACTGCTGTTTGTTTACAAACAGACAATACACAGATACATAACTTTCATGAGCCAGGTAAGTGACACAAGCATCAAGTGCTTTATATTGCAGGTACAGGCCAAGTGATGAAAGTCAAGCCTGTTGACGTGCTTACACTTGCACTACTCTCACACTCACACTTAACTCACACTCACACTTAACTCACACACACACACACACACACACACACACACACACACACACACACACACACACACACACACACACACACACACACACACACACACCACGCACACACACACACACACACACACACACACACACACACACACACACACACGCACACACACACACACACACACCGCACACGCACACCACACACACACACACACACACACACACACACACACACCACACGCACACCACACACACACACACACACACACACACACACACACACACACACACACACACACACACACACACACACGCACACCACACACACACACACACACACACACACACACACACACACACACACACACACACACACACACACACACACACACACACACACACACACACACATGTTGAGGCGTCAAACATTGGTCCTCGTCATTGGTGAGGTCTCGGATCCAAATAACAATGTTGGTATAACTAAGGTTTTAAACACCCGTGACTCCCAACACACACACACACACACACACACACACACACACACACACACACACACACACACACACACACACACGAATGCACATACGGATGCACACACGCACGCACACACAGCCAAACAGATGCTCAGACAGATAGCAGACAGGCAGCTGCAACAATCACTATACCTAACAACCGTCAGAGACCATACCTGCAAAGCCTCCTGTAGGACATTGACACCTCTTCAAGAACTCTACTATTCTGTAAAGAAGACACTTTGTCTACTGCTCTGTGACAATCGAGCTCATAACCGCCTACTGTGAACTGAGTTTGCTCGGAATTGGTGCATCAAGAAGGCGCAGAGAATGTATGATCCAGTAGCATATCCACGGTTGACTTGCATCTAAAGACTAGAACAAATCATTTGACAATCATATACGATAGGTATGTACATCTGAATAGAATAATGAACTAGAGGATAAATAAAAGGCATGGATCGTTCAATGTATTAGACTGTTATATTGCAAAAGATGCATCTCTCTATGTCATAATAGATTAATAGATGTTTCTATATTATATGCTTTCTCAACTCACTAGACTGTTGTATTGCAACAATGAATCTCTTCAAGACAGCAATGACTTCGTTGTTGCTGACCTCTTTCAGGAAGTATCCATCATGACTAGCTGATTATTTACAAGTTCTACTTACAGAAACTAAAGCAGCAAGCTAATTTTAGAGTCGTTGGTATTACCAAGGCTTGAATAAACTAAATAATGAATTGTACTGCACTAATGTAATTGAAAGCTCAGATCAACTACACGGTAACACCATTTAGACACAAACACGAGTCATCAGGTTAGTAGAGATGGCTATTTACATGGAAGAAAGATAAAACTCTGTATAATAACTGATTGAATCAATCAAGACAGATGGAGACTCTTGAATGCAAAAATGTTGACATATGCTAAAGTGTATCTTGATCGTCTCGTGTCATCCACAATCTTCTATACATATACAGACAGAAAGACAGACAGAAAAAGAAAAGACATACAGACAGACAAACAGACAGGCGGACAGACAGACAGCAACATAAACATAAATAGTTGTAGGTAGAACCATGCCCTATTGGCTTGGGTAGTATTTAGTTGCTTTGCTTAGATGGTGTATAATAGTTCAATGTTTGAAAATATATGTATTGACAGACAACCAGACAGACAGACAAATAGACAGACAGACACAACACACAGGCAAACTAACACATATACCACTACTATATACATGTGCACCAAGGCACACTAACCTCCTCTGCCCAAATGACAGCCGGTGGGCCATCATCGATCAGGACATAATGCAACTTAGATTTAAAAATAAGCACCTGCGTCTCATATTTTCGGACATTTAAGGTACTGTATTGAAAAGATACATCTCTCAATTTACTTGACCATCTAGTATTGTATTGGGAAGATGCATGTCTCAATACTCTATACATCAAAATTAATTAATTAATGATCAAATTATCTCTGAACCTACAGCATGCATGCATCAACAGGCAATCTCAACGTCATCATACTTCGTATCCTTGAGGCAGAAGGTGCAGTCCTCTCATCAGAAATGCCACGTGTCTCAATCTCAGCAGTCGGACGCTTCAACACCATCAGACAGACATGCCGTCATCACATTCACGCCTCATATCACAATTTTAAAACGTTACTACCTTAATCGACTATACGGATCTCGCACGACCGGATCGTACAAGTCCAAAACTGCCTTCTCAACCAATTTCTAGAGATAAATAAAGAAATAGAAATCTTGGATGACCCATGTGGGCCCCTGCCTCCATACTTGTTCTATTGATGAGCGAGTCACGACGCCGTCTGTACAGAAATGCAGCTCTTCGATCGTCTCATCGACTGCCAACGCCATCTGGCGATGAAGAACCTGTAGGACACGCCTTCTGCATCCGGGATATCGAGAGAGATAATGGCATCTGGCGAGAGTGTGAGTGAGGAGGCGGTGAGAGAGGCCGAGGAGACGAAGGAGAGAGCAAACACTTACTTCAAAGGTTAGTGAAAGTTGGGGAACGTATTTTTGCCGGATAATATTTAAAGTTTTGCGAGGCTGTTTCTTGTAATTTTAGAAAATAAATATTGACGTGCCCGGTGTAAGGAGAGATGCAACCCTAGAACGCCAATACTATAGTTAGTTCCCCATGTGATTAACGACTTTGAAACTCTAATAAGGAGTGGAATTTACAACACACAACACCACAGACTTTGGTCACTAGGAGTTGTAAGCGCAACCTTTGTGCGCTTGCGCGTTTTGTGTTTATTTTGTATTATTGGTATTAACTTTGAATGTGCAAAATGTCCCAATATACTATCAATAATCCACAAAGTCATGTATGTGAACAAACTTGGTAAGGTTCAAGTGCAAATAGTAAGACATGTCACAACAAACGTTACTACAATTACAATTGTTTGGGAATTGTTTGCCTTTGATGTTTAATATGTTAATATGAGTGCACGTTGATAGTGTTGTTTTATTGTATTTGTTATAAAAGACTGGTGAGCTTGCTCTTGAAATAATTACAACTTTCTTTTCAATATAATCTAATTAAAAACACAACATTTATGTAAAATTCCCACAGTCCTAAGACTCCTTAATTCCAAAATTTAATTATGCACTCACCCACATTCCAACTAGATGCAGAACAAGTCAACTATTTAGAGAGTAGTCATTACAGACCCTGAAATGAATAGAGAAGCACATTACAGTGCTAAACATTGCCGGTGTATGTAATCATATATCCCATCACGTGATAGTGTTTTGCATACTGAAGTTTTAGCCCAACCCACTTGTCTCAGCTAAGGTTTTGAATGCATTCGTTTAGCTAAACAAAGTTCAAAGCGTCTTCTGACTTGTGTACTTACAGGTCAGTTGCTTTGTCCGACAAACAGACGTGCTGTCATGGACAATGCACATTCCCCTTCCCAAATTCTCGTGGAGCGCCAAACTTTTGTTGAAGCCGACACTATATATATAGTTACAACACCGCAGCTGCTCAGCCACGCACACCAAAAATTCAAGCTGTCAGACAGCAGAACTATTATGCAGAAACACTGTGGACCAAGCAAAATGTTACAAGTCAGGTACAGCTACACGTATCGCATGGCGCCTGAATCCAGCAACTTTGCTCTCTAGCTAGACATCTGATTATTGGTGGAAAAACATGCACGTGCAATTGTAGACTAACTAGACATTGTTGCAGTGTGCTAAACCCTTATGTAAAGCAAAGGACTAAACACCATGTACAGAATGGATGCCTGATGGCCGAATTCTCGCTAGCAGCTACCAAACAAAGAGAGATGAAGCCTTAAGATGACATCACGTTTGTCTATTGGTTGGAATAGATTCATTTGCATTTGCGCAAATCGAGTACGGTTATACGGTCATACGTCAGACAACTACAATACCATTAACTCGGATATTCGGGCTTCGGGTAATAAGGATTTCAAATTGATCGGCCACTCAGAACAGAGGCTGCTGTTTTTTTCAATTTTTGTCATGTACAATGGCTGTGCAATCTTCTCATTTGCTAAGCCAAAGGCGTCGTTAGGTCGGCCATTGGCTGATGGCCGGCCATTATTTCATGCTCTGCATTACTTGCAAACATGTCATCATGTCTCTCCAGTAGAAGTATTTCCAGCAACATTTCAGTGTTTTCTTGTTGAAGATGCACTGAAAACTGTAGCATTGAGTTAGCAAAGGCTTGCCTGAAATTGTGATCCGTTGAGCATTGTGGTTTTGGATGCAATAATTCAGTGTTTTCAAATGTGCTGGCATCCTAATAGCAATGTTTTCACTGCAAGGGGTACAACTGACCTTCTTATTGAATTAGAACAAAGTTGAAATGTTTATATTTAAAAACATGCCCACCTGCTAATTTTTTTGTAATGCCCTTGTCAAACAACTGATTTTATTAATCTAACTCAGGGTTCTAGCCAGGATTTTAGGGAGGCGTATTTATGGGCGTGACACATTAGTTTGGCGTGTGGGCGTGGCATGTACGTGTTCTCTGCAAAATTTCTGAAATAAATTTTTGATGGTGTGGGGGAGTGGTTTAGGATACCTTGTGTAAACCATTCACTTTTGGTGTAGACTACCGACTGAAACTCAGCCTCTACAAATCACACTAGGCCGACTGATAGTAGCGTATGGATTAAATGTTTCTCATTACTATGTACTAGGCAAAAAAATTCAATTGCAATACTATAGGTATATAATTAGAGACTCATGATTGACAAGTCTCCACCTTCTCTCTCATTATCACTGTTGATAAACGTTCCACAGGTATGAACAGAACACTGTGTATGCGTAGCCAGTATGTTGGAGGTGTAGCGGTCATGTCTGAATGCGTTGCTGCTACTACTAGTGGGTATGTTGAAGGCGTAGCGACCCACGTCTTAGCATAGTCTCGTGTAGCCAGACCCTTCTCCGCTGGCTACAAATCTCTTGCTGGTGGATGTGTGCGGGGAAGAGTATAGCTATGCGAGACTAGCCTTAGCATGCCTGGCTAGAACCCTGTAACTAAAGTATTGAGAAATAGTCTTGTAATGGAATGAACTTTATTTGGCAAATAAATCAAGCTAATAAAGCACAAAGGATCTCTGCAGCCAGAGTACTTAGAAAGTGTTATGAGTCATGGTTGCTAAAGTATATAATATTAGGTTTATTGTCTGACATGCTAAAAACATCTACCACTGCCACAGTCTACCACAGAAATACATGGAATTGTCACTGAAACACCACGGTGCAAACATTTATTTCTCCGTTCCTTTTTGAGGTGTCCGCCTTAGTTACTACACTTTAGGTTATTCCAGCTACACTCCAAACAGCGCTATGGATAATTTCACTCTTAAACGCCCTTTTCCCCTCAGAAATCACAACCTAGTCACGTGTCTTCCTTTTGGAATAATTTCTACCTCAAGTGCTCTCCCCAGAAGAAAGAAAAGCATGTACACTTGTAATTTGGTATGTATGACTACATATGTTATTAAACTAAATCTATACCTTCCTCTTCCTTTTGGAAAACATCTTTAAACCCCCTGTTTGGAGAGTAACTGGAATAGCCCAATTACACATTGTGAAGCTTATTGTCTATCATAGGCATTCTGTTATCTACCGTATTTTCGCGAGTAGTGTCCCATGGAGCACTATTTTTATTATTCTGAAACATAGTGCATTATTTGAGCATGGGGCACAATTCGAGCATAGGCCATGCATTATTATTGTGCAAGCACAGAGACTGTTGCATTGTTTGTTTGCATACTATTACACTACACAAACAAACTACCTAATCTAAACTTACAGTTACCCCCTGGCTACTTCCACTTTCACTTGAGTCCCGTTCCTAGTCTGTTCATTGTCACTCAGTAGTTCTATCTGCATGTTCATTTCATCACAATCGTACACATTGATAGATGTGCATTCATATTACTGGGTTTGAATACTACACCAGTGGGGCACTAATTGAGCATGGGGCATTATTATTTCGTATAGGCTCACCATGGGGCACAATTTGAGCATGGGCATTATTCGCAGAAATACAGTAGCTAACTAACAATGCAGAATTCCTATGGGTAGTACAGCTGGTATATAATAGATTGAGAAACTTGGCTGTCCGCCACAATAACGATTGTTGTTTTGTGTAGCCGGAGACTACGAGAATGCTGTACAATATTACACAAGAGCTATTGACTTGAATCCAAATGTTGCTTCGTATTACGGAAATCGTAGCATTGCCAATCTTCGTATCGAGTGCTATGGATATGCGTTGAATGATGCAACAAGAGCAATCGAACTCGACGGAATGTACTTGAAGGGATACTATAGACGAGCAGCTTCTAACATGGCACTGGGAAAGCTGAAACTTAGCCTCAAAGACTTTGAGACAGTATGTGATGGAATGTTTTTGTAAACAATCAGGTAGACAATGATACTGACTAACGGACAAACAGACAGACAGAGACAGACAGATAGACAGGTGGGCGGGCAGGCAGCAGGCAGGCAGAGAAACAGACAGAAAGACAGAAGGAAAGAATAAGAACTAGACAGACGGACGAAAGACAAGGCGGGCAGACAGACAGACAGACAGACAAACAGACAGACAGGAAGGCAAGCAATCAGCCAGTTGACAGACAGACAGCCTGAAAGGAAAAGTTCTATACAGACAGACAGGCAGACAGAAAAGAATAAGAACTAGACAAACAAACAGACAGGTGGGTGGGCAAGCAGGCAGGCAGATAGACAGACAGACAGACAGACAAAAGAGGTAGACAGTAGGATGGAATAGTGCTGATGTATGAAAATACATCTGTTGGCAGACAGATACTGTAGATAGATAAATAGTTTTTTGTGAACGCAGACATACAAGCTTAAAAGGAGATCGATCCTTGTAGTCAATTTTCTATTTATGTCTAGGTTGTCAAAGCTAGACCAAGAGACAAGGATGCTAGAGAGAAATATCTTCAATGCCAAAAGATAGTCAAGCAGCAGGCATTCGAAAGAGCAATAGCAGTTGAAACTGGACCCCAGAAATCTGTGTCTGAAACTATCAATGTCGACAGCATTGGTATGCATGCCTTGCTTGTAGAGAGGTGCAGCTATCTGACACGAAGTCTAATGTATTGAGAGAGGCATCCCTCCAATACAATAGTCTAGTGTATTGTAAGATGCATCCCTCTAATACAATAGTCTAGTGTGTATTGTGATTTGCATCCCTCCTATACAATAGTCTGTTGTATTGAGACATGCATGCTTCCTATTCAATGGTCTAATGCATTAGTTTAACTTATTTGTGAATGCCTCGGAGATGCAAGCTTTGATCTGTATTACATACTGCAGACGAATGAGTTATAAATTTGATGGAGCACGTGATACGCAGCACAAATGAGAGTGTTGCTGTTACAACTTTGCTCCTAAATTGATTGCATCAGCCTTCAGAGGACTGTGTAGTATAAGGGGTAACACAGACAGATACAAGGCTGACATCATATCATAGAGATAGAAAGAGTGGAGACAGATAGGCAGACAAACAAACAGGCAATCAAACAGTCTGGCAGGTTAGACGGATAAACAGAAGTTTACTGATGAAACACCAGACAAAAGCAGACAATAATAATTAATTGTATTTAGTTTTTGCTTTGCATTTCTTGCGTCAGAATGTATTTGAATCTCTAAATTGTTTGTGTATTTTGTTGTTTAGAGGTGGAAGGTTCGTATGATGGTCCACGGTTAGAAGAGAATATTACCGCAGAATTCATGACTGATCTTCTAGCCTTTTTCAAAGATCAGAAACGTTTACACAGAAAGTATGCATATAAGGTGAATTTGTACGTATTACAGATTGTTGGTCTAATGTACAATAACAGTCACACAAACTGGGAAAATGTTACTAAAGAATACAGACAGACTTAAAGAAGCTGATTGGTCAGACTGGGGTGGGTGGATGACATTTGGCATGTTCCAATTATGGCGACGTCTAGTAGGTACAGTACTGTGAATTACGATTGACCAAGGGACTGTCCTTAACTGCCCCTGATTCTCGGGTGGTCCCAATTATCAGACTGGCTTTTGTACATGTAGACCAATTCATGTAATGACAACTCAAATATGCATTGTACTTATAAAGCAGATCATTGTATATACATACAAATGTATCCAAACACATGAAAGCAATCACTATTCTATAACAGAAATAGTTAAGCAGCATGTACAGTAGATGTTAGGATGAATGTAGCAGTCACACAAAATAGCCATCAATGGTAGTGTAGACTGCTTCAATGTGCTCCAGTGCTTGACAATGGCCTTCTCTTGTCACAGTGTCTGCATCTCAAGGGTCAAAGCATACCCTTGGGCCTTAGAAGTGTATCCGTTATCAGTGCAATTGTTGAGTGATCACAAGAACAGGTTTCGTTGTATTAACTTTGTGTGAACTGTAAATCAACTAATTTGTAAGCAAAAAATGTCTGCAAACTGAAGTAAGCTCTTTTCACAATCGACAAATTTCACCATCTAAAGCAAACTGTTTTTCTCAGGTGATTTTTAGTCTCCCCCCCCCCCCTGTCCAACTGCAGAGACATGATGGCCAAGAGTTGCCAGGCTCCAATCCGGGGCCTACAATAGATAGTTCGTCAAGTTGTGTGGATTACTGAATTTGAGCAACAGGTATACCGTCTGTAAATGTCACTGTTGCCATAGTTGAATTGGTACAAGGCTCCAATGGAACCATTTCTACCAGTTCCAAACGAGGAGGAGAGTCATGATGTTGTACAGTACTACCCCGATTATTCAGATACCAATTATCCAGACATTTTGATAATCCAGACAAACTTTCCCCCTGTGTTTCCTGTGCGTCATCGTTCCAACATGGAAACTTGTGAACCTACTTCAAAATTGGAACCACATGATGACTTTTACATCTAAACTTGTTGAGTCGTTGTTGACTTAATATTTGTATGTATAGATTAATTAAACATTTGTTTATTATATGCATGACTGTCAATGTATGACTGAGCCTCAAGGAAGTCACCACACTGCCATTTCATTTATCGAGACTCTTGATTATCCGGGCAATTTTGCTTTCACTGAAAAAGTCTGGATAATTGGTGTTGTAGTGAAGTTGTGAAACAGCTAATGAAGAGATGGAGTATTATCTGATATCTTCTGGTAGCAAGAGATGTCAAAATCAATACTGTTGTTACAATGATAAACAAAAGGCATTTGCCACTCGGTAACAAACTTTGGCAAATGATTAAGGGGCATTCGATTGGACTCTTCCAGCCTCTTCCTGAAGAGGTTTCATGTGCACACCCCTCTTCAAACTTCTACAGCTCTGCCGCTATGGTCGGAAGAACCAACTCTACCAACTCTACTGCTGGTTGGAAGAGCATGTTCCTCTTCCAACCTCTTCCAGTTCTGCACTGGAGGAAGTTGGAAGAGAGGCATGCTCTTCCGGAAGAGGCTGAAAGCCCAATCAAATGCACCCCAAATTTGGCAAACTTACCGGTTTCTGGAAAATTAGAAAAATTAAAGTAACTGTGGAAATTAGTTGACGTACAGTATTTACCATGCCAGTTCTATATGCACTCTAGCTGATATACCAAACTTTCTCAATAGGGCATTTAGTTGTGCTATAATTCTGGTTGGTACAGACAGACTGTTTTGAAATGTATGCATTATTTTTTGCCTTGTTATTGATTGCAGATCTTATTGGCTGTCGAAGAGTGTTTTCGATCGATGTCAACTCTGGAAGAGATAGAAGTACCAGACGTATGGCATAATGCAATGCACAAACAATTGCAGACGCGCTTGTCTGTCTATTCTGCATGTGTGATCTCTGACTATTCACATTTTTATACGTTACCTTGTTAGCTTGCCTATTTGTTTGCCTACATGCTCATTTATTTTTTGGGACAATCACTCATCTGCATATATCTTTCTTATGCTGAAACGCTGCTGTGCTGCTTATTCATCTAGGGCTCAAAGTTTAACGTGTGTGGTGACATACATGGTCAGTTCTATGATCTCCTCAATATCTTTGAACTCAATGGTAGGCCATCGCCTGAAAATCCTTACGTAGGCTGCTGTTTACTCGTGACTTTCATTTTCAGTCAATAATGATTGTAACTTGTTGCAGCTGTTTAATGGAGATTTTGTGGATCGAGGCTCATTTTCAGTTGAAGTTATTCTTACTCTGTTTGGATACAAAATGCTGTATCCAGAGCACTTTTTTATGTCACGAGGTGAGAATGCAGCAGTGAACGTTTGCAGTCAAAACTGTTACTGAGTATTGCAGTCGTGCTTGCGCACGTGTGTGTGTGTGCACTCATGCACAGTTTATTTTTTCAATTACTTCATAGTGCAGTTATCTAATGTTATATAAATTTTATACGTGAATCTAGTCAATAGTGTGACGTATTCAGAGATTAATCTTAGAGATGGATGCAATAGTGTAATGTAGTTGGACAGTGCATGCCTTCAATGTACAATAGCCTATTGTATGGAAAGACCTATCTTCCTAATTCAATACTGTCGTTGTTCAAAGTTGCATCACTTCAAGAATATTATCTAATCTTTATTTAAACAAGAGAGGTTTGTTGCTACGTTTTGAATTATGTTGTTCGTATTTTCGGTGAAGTACCTGTTCAAATACTTAAAGGAGCACTTCACCGGTCTGACTCCACCCTCGGCCACTAATCATTTCTAGTAGTCTTCAAGTTGAGAAGTTTGGCGCTATTTCAGAGCAAACTTGATAGCTTAGCATTATGATAAGGCTAAAAACAAAATTGCACGTGCCAGTTTTCCAAATAACATCCAATAGGTGTAGGTTTCATTTACTACTTAGTGTAGACTTTGATATTTGCTTAGGCGAAAGTAAATGTGCTTTCGCATTACTGACTCACTTTCAATCTACGACGAAAAGCACACATAAGGCGATGGTTCGGCTGTAGAACGGAGTATTTGGTGTCACGTCATTATGTGCGGTAACGCACGTTTCCGTGTGTTTTTTGCAGTAGTATGGCCTCCATTCGTAGAAAGAAACATGGAGAAAAGTGGGAAAGACCGAGTGATTGCAAGTTGCTCAAGATGATCATGTGGAGTCTACAACGTACAGACGAATGAACTGTCTCTTGTGTGCTCTCGCAGTTGGCCTCGGAAAGCAAGACCAAAACAATGCGCTGCACGACACAGCAAGCGTTTGGTCTGCAGCCCAAGTCCTTAACGTAACGTACGCTAACATCTACTGCACATGCGTCAGTCGGTGAAGTTTTCCTTTAACCACTTTTTGTCAACTTTGTGTGCATGTGTACTGTATATACATACCTTCATTAAGTAATTGTAGCATGTTACAAAAATTCTTTTATATTCATGTGGTAATTTAGTTAATGAATTTTTATCACAACTGAGCATATTGACACTGACACGTGTTTGTTTCCATCACACACTCACACACAAGCACAAACACTCTCTCTCTCTCTCTCTCACACACACACACACACACACACACACACACACACACACACACACACACACACACACACATGCACACACATGCACACACACACACACACACACACACACACACACACACACACACACACACACACACACACACACACACACACATACTTTGAATCTTGAGTCCCACCTTACTCACAATGGAATTGGAAATTGCAGATACATTTCCAATTTCACACAAACACACTTGCACACACACACACACACACACACACGCACGCGTGCGCGCGCACCATAGGGATATGTATTACCTAATTAACTGTAGCTTAGAAGAACAAAGGTTTAATTTCTATTGTGATGAGTAACTGCGTCTCTTCAATTCTCTTTAGGCAATCATGAAAGTGTAAATATGAATGAAATGTATGGCTTCTTTGGGGAAGTGAAATCAAAATATCCTCTTTACCGTAATTGCTTCAAGTTAAGGTGCATGTGCTAGTCTTGTATGCCCTTGACTCATTCTTATGTATAATGCGCAAATGGCTAATCTTTTTACTGAAATTTACAACTGGTTGCCTTTGTGCCACTTGATTAATCGAAGAGTTTTGGTAAGCCTATTTATGTTTCTACACGTATTGTTATATCTCTTGTTTCTGCTAGAATGTCTTACTTTTCTTAGGATTGGTTGTTGGTTGGTTGTATGGCAATTTGTCAGTTTTTCTATGTTGTGTAGGACTGTTGTTTGTTCATGTGGTTTGTTTGTTTATTTGTTTATTTGTTTGTGCATGACTGTGATGTGACATCAGCCACTGGGGTTCAGGTGAGACTTCAGGCGCTTGCACCACATTTGGCTTCACAAGCCGGTGTTTCTGCAAGTACTTGACCCAGCTCAAGGAGATTTCTAGCACAGCCCAGAGTTCTCTTGAGCAGCGCACTGGAGCTCAGCTGTTAGCTGAGGTGTAACCAGTAATTGGCAGCTCCTAACATTTAGGTTTTTTTAGGTGTGTGTGTGTGTGTGTGTGTGTGTGTGTGTGTGTGTGTGTGTGTGTGTGTGTGTGTGTGTGTGTGTGTGTGTGTGTGTGTGTGTGTGTGTGTGTGTGTGTGTGTATCAGTCAGTATGTTATTGTTTATGTTTGTCTGTTGGTGTTTCTTGTTTCAGTATATTTTCATGTTGTTGTATGTTCTTTTATTTGTTTTTGTGTTTGCTTGTTAGTTGTATGTTTATATTCATTTTTGTCTGATTGTCTGTTACAATCTGTGTCTGTCATTGCATGTGTATATCTTCGTTTGCTTTTATCTGGCTGTCAGCGTTCTGTTAGTTGATGTATCTTCAGTTGTTTTGTTAATATGTATGGTTTTTAGGTAATGCATGGTGGACTATTTAGTCGAGATGATGTTACTATAGATGATATTCGTCAAGTAGACAGACACAGGGAACCACCTGATGAAGGTATTGCATTTTGAAATGTTCTATTCTGTTACAAAATAGAGCTAGTTGTGTGAC
Source organism: Corticium candelabrum (assembly GCF_963422355.1). NCBI lineage: Eukaryota > Metazoa > Porifera > Homoscleromorpha > Homosclerophorida > Plakinidae > Corticium > Corticium candelabrum. The sequence continues at coordinate 3,425,941 of NC_085086.1, forward strand.
AGGGATTATGTGTGAACTCCTTTGGTCTGATCCACAACCACAGGTGCTATTATTTGTGTGTGTGTGTGTGTGTGTGTGTGTGTGTGTGTGTGTTTGTGTTTGTGTGTGTGTGTGTGTGTGTGTGTGTGCGCACGCACGCACGCGTGCTCATACATGCATGTACATGTATGCATTCAATAGCCGGGACGTTCATCAAGTAAACGTGGAGTTGGAGTCCAATTCGGCCCTGATGTTACAGAAAATTTCTGTCGTAGGAATAATCTTGGTAATCACAACCATTAATGTCATACCATGTATTTCAAATTGATAAACTCTTCAGATTACGTTATTCGAAGCCACGAGGTAAAGCAAGATGGATACGAAGTAGCTCACAATGGAAAGTGCATTACAGTATTTTCTGCACCAAACTACTGGTACGCAGTCTCTTCCTAATTTTTTCATCTGTGTAGTAGTAGGAATGGTTTGCATTTGTGTTGCAGCGACCAGATGGGTAACAAGGGCGCATTTATTACGATGACATCAGACTTGAAGCCGCAGTTTACGACATATGATGCAGTGGTAGGGACTGTTGTGTGTTTTGTTCTTGCATTATTCCCTATTCACACGAGCTCTTGTTCTCGCCCGGATTAGCTTAGTTTATTGTCATTGTGTGCACGTGGGCTAAGCAGTACTGAGCTGTGCTGATTCATGCTGAATTGTCTTCACCAAACTTGCTGAGTCGCTTTTGATAGTTGTAATGTCATCTGTAAAGAGTGCAGGCAACTTGTAGCCAATCCATGATTAAGGATATAGTGTTCCACTGATTAGTGTTGAAATTTTATGGCTGATGTATTTGTAATCTTGGAAACTCACAGAATTTTTGATTGTCAAGAAGTTTAAGACTAACATATTTCATTGATATCAAATAATGATACCGATTGTTCTGGCAAGTAAATGGAGTTCCAGAAGTTCCAGGGCTTCAGAGGTGTCACTCAGTCTGACCTGAGTAATTCCACTATTATACTCTACAGGATAGGAACAAAATTTATTGTGTCTACCAGAACTTGAGTGACTTTAGTGGTCACGATGGCAATCTCGCTGGTATAATTGGTTGTCACATGAAGTCAGTTAGTCATCAAATGACATGACGACCAATTTTTTCAAACACTGATATTACCAAGTTTGTCTGATACTACTGATACTGATACCTCAGTTTCCAAGTATCGGCCAATACCGATACCAATGCTGACATTTCGTTGTGGTATTGACTGTTAAGTCAGAAAGAGCATTGATTCAAAACGAAAGTCTGTCTTTACTTTACCATTAGTACTTTGCTTTTCTACAGCTGGTATCTCCCCAGTAAAGCAATGAAGTTAACAAGCACGGAGATGATTAAAGTCGTACTGCTGCCCTTTCTGCATTGCTTCTTGTATCGTTGATAACTGTTTGTCTTGTTTACACCCATTTCTGAGTCTTTCAGCAGCCTAGAATTGTCAACTGGTTGTTTGTTTACTTTGCAGGTGTTTTGTAAGATTTGAGCTATTGTAAGTTCTTGAGCTTGTCCCACCTCTTGAAATGCTTTCTGGGCATATTTTACATGATGACGCCTTATTGTTGTCTACTGCTGAGACTTCAGAATGAGACCAAATGCCACTGGCACGAGTCACCATGATAGAACCATGTTCGTTAACTTTTGAGGTGCCAGACCCACAGTTGAGGTATCGTTAAGCAACATTTTGCCGATTCCCATACTACTGTCCAACTCTGGTATCGGCAACGATATTAATGCCGATACTATAGTATGTCCATTTGTTTGTCCATGTTTTGTTTGTCTGTTGATCTGTTCAGTCTGAATGTCAGCAGTTAGTCTCAGGCTATGCCTTCCAACTAAAGGCATGGTCAATTCATTTTGTGAAGAGGTTGTGTTGAGTTGTTGCTTTCTCTTCTTTGTATATAAGGAGACATGGATCATGGTTTACTCTTCATGTTTAGTTGTGAACTTGTCTGCGAGCACTTTCTGCATGGCATTGACTGTATTCTGATATATCAAGTTGTCTCTCTTGTTTTCTGTAGCCTCATCCTGATGTGAAACCTATGGCCTATGCTGGTTCACTTATGAGTCTCTTGGGCTTGCTTTGACGTTATCATCAATGTATGCCATTGATTCATACAAATGGCTTGAAGAAGACATGAACCACGGTTGGTCATTGTAGCATGTATGTGTAGTATGACATTAGTCAAATTAATTATATTGTTATTTTTAATTGAAATGACAATAGATGATGTGCTATTTTGAAACACAATAAATATTTGTGACATGTACTTCTAGTTTGATTCGACCTTTGAATGCATTTGTGGAGCATTTGTTCGCCAATCACATTGTACTGTGCCAACCACCACCAACTCTCCTGAGGCACAGTAGCCCTTATTTAGCGCAGGCTAATTTTCTCTCGGTTATTTCAGATAGCAATAAAATTGCAGTAACCCTTTATATATTGAAAGTGTTATTATGACATTCTTTAGATACAGTTACTGTACTTCTAGCTTCCCTTATTCATACACAATACTGTTACAGTGTGGTAGACAGGTTGCGGTACAAGGGTATAGTTGGGGGCAGAGCCGTATAGCCTCGTGTACCCAGGATGTCTGCGCGCAAGTGTAGTTTTTTGCACTATCGTCTATTGGAGGTACTCGTTTTCACAGTGACCAATATTATATATAGTGACCATAGGTTGCTGATTGGGGAGCCATAGCTGCCGTGGCCCTGTGGTTTCTACGCATATGAGAGGTCATGATTTGTGTGCAGGTGCATGCCTTCTTTGATGCGGGATGCAACAACGCACTAACCATGAATAATCCAGCAACAACGTTTTGTATTTTATACCCAAACTCTGTCTTCAATCAATGTATTTTCTAACTTCAATTCTAGAAACACAACCAGTCATCATTGTATGTGATAACAATCTCAATTTCAATTAACTATTGATTTAAAGATAGTTCACGTCTGCATGAGCTGCAACAGTATTTCTCATTGTGTCTTAATTCATCAATTTAGTAAGTCAAGCAGCTCCAGCGTAGACACCACTTCTCCCCTGACTTACTAATCTCATGACTGATCATGTTGGAAACGATGACAAACAGATGAATATGACTTGACGAGGAGACAGATTAGTTGATGTAGATCATCATCATATGACTTGGCACGTTGACATGTCTTACTATGGCATAAGACAAAATACTGCTGGATCTAACAGTTTAACACACAGTCGAGATGTGAGGAATGCATTGTCGAGGCTTATGTAGCCGTGACGGATTCCCAATAATTATTGATGATGCAGATAATCAAATGCTTAAGCAATGCCATAAGAAATATTAACTCTGTTACGTACATTTATCGTATCATTCGCTTCTGGATCAACAAGCACATCAGACAAAGACGTTTTACAACTTTTTTCATCACCAACATGTCACTACACGTAGACAGTCACACCATCACAGCTATATTGGGATGGTGGCAGATTGAGACAAAAACAGATGAACTGCAAACACCGTTGGCAGGAATGGATAGAAATGTGAATAAACTGTAGTGTAAGTGTATCTAGATAAATATTGATTGCATGACGTATAGAGACCGGCACATACGGGTAACCGGTATTCGAATGACTGTATATACGTAGCCTTTGGATTAACGGCTAGTGCGTATGCTACGAAAGTCTTGTGTTGGGCAATAGAACGCGTCTAATCCACTTCGTGAACACGACTCGGGCTCCTCACAGCACATGGTGTCAGGAGTAAAGTCAGAGGTTGTCAGAGTAGAAGTAGGAGCAGAGAAGGGGCGGTCCTCGCGCACGTTAAGAGGGGCTGTGCAAGAGACTAAGTAGATACGTAACTACGTAGTAACAAGCGTTAGTATGTCCACAGCTTAACTGTATACTCCAGGACTATTCGACTTCGCGAAATCGGAAAGTTGGATCAAGTGACGACGTCGTTTCGAGCGCTATACGACAGGCGTTAAACCTAATTTTTAGAAGTCCGGAAAATCGCAGGCTAAATAATAGTACGTTAATTTACAGCATAGGTGACCAAGCCGAAGATAGCATTTGGACTAAAGCCCGGTTCACAGTATTGACGCTGACGCTCAGCTTATCAAACACACCGCCTTGACGCAGGCGGCATTCTTTGATGCTGACGCTGACGCTGGAATAGGATTCATTTCTATTCCAGCATCAGCGTCAGCGTCAATGTCGGCGTCGGCGTCGTACTGTGAACCGGGCTTAACCGAAGATGAACTAGAGAATTACGGCACAATTTTGGCAAAATTTGACGGCCATTTTGCTAAAAAACGAAACGTATACGAGAGGGTTTTGTTCAATCAACGAATACAAGCGGAAGGAGCTACAACCCGTATAGACGATTTCATAACCGCGCTATACGGATACGGAGCACTAGAGACGAAACAATTCGGGACAGGTTAGTAGTCGGAATCCGAGATGTGAAGCTCGCCGAACAGTTATAATTGCAACTGGGCCCCGAACTTACCTTATAAAAAGCAGTTAGCAAAGTACGACAATCCGAAACAATAAGAGAGCAGCAACCAGTTGTAAGAAGCGAACATTCAAAATCGAATAGCCGGACGCACAAATGGATAGAATTTGGAAAACTTGCCACATCTCGGACACTTGTCTCGTTCGTGCTGCTTCAAAGACAAACTTGGTTTGGTTTCTCTTTGAATTTCCAAACCATAGTAGAAAAGACTGCAAAGCAAAAGATGCTAAATGTTGGAACTGAGGAAAGATCGGCCACTACTAATACGTTTGCAAAGCAAGCAAAACTCATACGCTGACACAAGTCCAGAATGATTCAGGTACAGAATGGCCGTTCTACAATGTATTACCGCAGACATACTCACAACTATAGGTGTCAAAATCACATGTGGATTCGTGGTGGGTAACGCTTCAGGGGGATGGAATCCCGTTGAGATACAGGAGCAGATGTAACTGCGATTTCGTATAGACTATTCACGACCAGATTTAAGAAACGGTTAGAGAAGAATGTCAAATGTTTGACAGGACCGAGCTTGCAACCGCTAAATGTCAAGGGACAATTCAAATGTCCTTTTGGGAGAGTCAAAGAATTATCAAGAAACAGTCTACGTAGTGCAAGGACTTCATCAACCTTTGTTAAGACGACCTGCTATCCAGGCACTGCACTTGGTAGAATTCATCAGAGAAATTGGAACCCAACAACAAGTCTTTTTACACATGCAATATCCAAAGTTATTCACAGGCTTAGGTAAAATGAAGCATGAATACTACATTCAATTGAAGGAAAGATGTGACCCATATGCTGTGTCAAGTCCACGCCGAGTTCCAATACCTTTAGTCCAAAGGGTCAATGAAAAATTGGAGAGGTTGGGAGAAGAAGGAATGATAGAAAAAGTGGAAGGTCCAACTGACTCCAGGGTGTGCAGGCATAGTCCCAGTTCTCAAATCAAACAGGACAGTTAGAATTTAATTGTGTGGATCTAACAAAATTGATCAAGGGAGTACGACGAGAGCGCCATATTATGCCAAGTGTTGAACAGTCATTAGCGAGTTTGAGGAATGCCAAAGTATTTCTATATATACTCAATTATTAGACGCCAACGCTGGTTATTGGCAAATTCCGTTATCGCCTCGAAGTGCCAAGTTGACGACTTTCAATACCACATGGGAAGATAATTTTTCAAGAGATTACCGTTTGGAATCACTTCGGCGACTGAGATTTTTCAAAGGTATTATCTCAAATTCTGTAAGGCCTAGAAAGAGTTCTGTGTCAAATGGACGACATTCTAGTTTCAAAGCCGATAACCGAGAACACCATCTAGACTTGTTGGCGGTTTTGGATAGATTACAAGCTGAAGGAGTAACGTTAAACAAAGAAAAACGTCATTTTGCCCAAGAAGAAGTAATTAAAATTCTTAGGACATATCATCAGCACAGAAGGAATTAGATCCGACCCAATATTGAATGCAATATTTGGACTGAGAGAGCCACGTGCACAAGCAAAGAAGTAGTACGACGATTTCTTGGGATGATGAATTACTGTGGAAGATTTATGCAGTATTTATCATCGACAGCAGGACCTCTGAGAGCGCTAATAAGCCAACGTAGTGTTTGAAGAGACTCAAAGAAAAGCGTTTGCAAGTCTGAAAAAGACATTAGGTGAAGCACCGATATTGGCTCTCTATGACCCCAACCATGAAAGACGAGTAGCGGCATCATTATTTGGATGCGACGCAGTTCTCGAACAAAGACAGCAAAAGGGAAATTGGAGACCTGTTGTCTATATATGCGTCAAGAACATTGTCTGTAACTGAAAACAAGTATGCTAAATTGGAAAAACAAACTTTAGCTACAACATGGGCACGTGAGCGTTTTTCTCAATACTTACTGGGAAAACAATTTAAATTGATCACAAAACTCTTGTTTCATTACTGTGAAACAAGAATTTAGAGGAATTATTACCTAGGATACAGAGAATGAGGATGAGACTAATGCAATCAGTAGAATATAGAGCATGCGCCCGGCAAAAGGTAATTAGGAACAGCCGGCACTTGCAAGAAGTCTTGTGATGCGTCTACCGCAAAATTGACACATTACAACAAGAAATCGAGAATTGGGTAAATCAAGTCATCAGTCAATTGTAGCAACAGACAAAAGACTTGAACAGATAAGATAAGACAAACGCAGAAGCAAGACCCAATATGTCGACAAATCAGAAACTTTGTACGAGGCGGTTGGCCAGAGCATGGAATCAGTGGAGAATTGAAACTATACATGCAAGTAGCTCCCGAGTTAACAATTCAAGATGATCTTCACTGAGAGGATGCAGATTGGTAATACCTAAAGGATTGAGGAAAGAAATATTGAAATGTCTATTCAACGGACATATGGGAATTGTTATATAAGTGTCGAGAAAGAGCAAAACAGTCGGTATGGTGGCCTGGGAGCAGCACAGAGCTCAAAGAATATGTGGAGAAGTGCGCAATTTGTTGCACTAAAGAAAGGACAACCCAACAGAGCACCTAATTCACACAGAATTTCCTAAGTTGCCATGGCAAATGGTAGCCACTGGCGTATTGATGTTCAAGGGAAAGTCATATTGTTGTTATAGATCGTTGGCGCGTCTGGTGTATAGAACGCCAAATACGGGTGTGCTTGCCAACAGCTTTTTTAGGTTGGCGAATGTGATTTCTTGGGTTTGACCCCACAACCAATCAAAGTCGTCTTTCAACAGTTTCCATAAAGGTCCTGTCACCACTGATAAATTGGGAAGAAAGTTAGCTAAGTATACCACCATTCCATCCAGTGAATCGTCGCAAGTCATCAGGGGAGGTAGGGTCTGTCATTGACAACAACGTACGGAGCTTGTTCCTATCTGGGTGTAAGCCAGCGGCTGTAATGGAATGGTGAAAGTATTTCACTTGAGCTGCTCGAAAGTGACATTTCGCAGCGTTTAGGCGCAAACCCAGCTGGCGACATCGATATAGCAGGTGCCGCCTTCGATTCCTTCTAGCATCGTAGCCATTGCTCTGTGAAAAACTTCCGATCCTGAGTTTAATCCGAAAGCAAGGCGAGTGAAACGAAATTTGCCATGAGGCGTCAAAAACGTGGGCAGTATTGAACTCTCCTCCGCCAGTGGGATTTGCCAAAATCCGGAGACTGCGTTCAAAGTCGTGAAGTACTTCTCTACTTGCAATTTAGAAATGAGTTCTTCCACAGTAGGTAGCTGGTAGTGCTCACGTTTCACTGCTCCATTTAGATGCGAATAGTCCACACAAATCCTGACTTCGCCACTGTGTTTGGGGACTACAACCATCGGACTTACCCAATCTGTAGGTTGGCTAACCTCTTCAGTGACATCGAGGGTTAGCTTACGAGTGAGTTCATCTTTGACCATTTGATGATAGGGCAATGGAATTCTGCTTGGTGTTGCAATGACGTATGCATCTCTGTTGACTGTAATCTTGTACGGGTGACAAATAAGATTTCCAAGTCCTTCAAAGAAATCTTGATACGAGTAGCTACTGGATCTGCCTGAATCTTGGTATGTGGGATGGCAGCATCTTCTAAAATCGATTCTGCCTTTCTTACTTCCATACGCACGGGCGCCATGTGATTGAGTAGTCTCAGGTGATAACAGGCACCTAGACCGAAAGCGGCTCTTTTTGGCATGATACCACGAGAAACCTCAGGTGTCGATATATCTTATTGTCTAATGACACTTGACAAATACACTGGCCGTCAACAGGAAGAGGTTGTGATCCATGAGGTAACAGGCGAGCAGTGGAAACGTGTAGCTTTGGTCAGTTATGGAGTCGACTGTATACTGATCGCAGCAAAACGCTAACTTCTGCTTCTGTATCTACTTTGCAAGAGACGGTTGTACCACTGATAGTCACTGGAATTTTCCACACTGAGTTGTCCTCCGAGAGCATGCCCAGAGTATATACAGTATGCGGGTTCCCTTTTGTAGAAGTAGTCTGCTGATCCCCTGCTTCGGTGACTGCTTTGAAAGGCACATACCCTGGCGATGGTTCATCTTTCGCACGAATGATGTTCACTGCCTTTGTCTTGCACAGCGGCGGAGTGACTTGATTCTCGACATTTTGCACATGTCTTTCCTCAAGCTGGGCATCTGCGTGGCTGATGTTTTCTTCCACAACGAGAGAATGTCGATTTTGCATCTCCTGTCCCGGTCCGGATTGTCGCTGGCGAAGTGCCGCTACCTGCGTGAGCTCCACGTCTCCTTCATCAGAAGCTGTCACGTTACTAATAGCCTGTGATTCAGCAGTCATGCGACAACTTTGTGCAGCGGAGATCTCTTCAGCCGACAAATCTCAAGAGTTTTCTGTAAATCCGGGCCTCCTGAACAGGCGAGGTTTTGTAACAGTGTAATTCCTGATCAATGAGTCCCTTATGTCACGAAAGTCGCACGTATGAGACAACGTATGCAAGGCCGTCACATAGTGATCTATGGACTCCCTCTTCTTGAGCTCGTGTAAAGAACTTATACCGTTCGCAGACTATGTTAACCATAGGAGGGTAATAATCTTCGAATTTCTTTAGCACGATCTCGTATTTCTCCTTGTCATTCTCGTTTGCAATGAAAAGCTTTCACAGACTTCTTGTCCGTCCGACCCAATTCCATGGAGCAATAAAGAGGTCTTGACACCCGATGGTGTCTTCTCGTCAGCCTGCCTGGTCTCTTTGAGATAGATCTCGAACTTTCTCTTCCATTCTCTCCAAGCAGTAGCCAACTTACCCTCTGCGGGTATTGGAGTTGGAAGGCCTGTCAAAACAGACATGCCGTTACCTTCCGCCATCTCCTGGTACCATGTAAGATACGCAATGTTTTAACTGTTCGCGCTCTTCTTGTACAAAGTCTTTTGAAGTAGGTCTTATAATAAAATGTGGTCGTGGAGAGGAGAAATTTAAGGTTCGTATGTACAGATATATAGATATCTATTTCTTCCAGCTCCCGGATCTATCTCCAGGGTCTAGCTGTTACTCTACATTCACTAGAAGAAATCAAATTCCTACTTGCACAAAAAAAAAAGAAATGCGCCCTAGATTTCCTCAGTCTAGTGGGGAGGCAGAGCGGTAAGTCCAGATAATTCTAAACATCCAAATCTTGCTCTCTAGAATACAGAGCATCACCACTGAGTAATGTGTACAGCCCTTCAGAATTGCTGTAAACGAGTCGAAGATTACGAACGATGATACCAATCCAGTCAGAACAACGAAAACCAAGTATTCCATACCTAACCAGTCTTCAAAAGACAATGAAATTAATGTAGACAACAACAGAAAGAGAATTACGACAGAAGACATGCAGCAAGACTATTACCAAGATTACAGAAAGGAGAGACGGTGTAAGGGTAAGAGATAAACGAATGTGAGGAAAGTATTGTCTGAAGTATCGCCAAGATATTATATGCATGGTGTGTACCCCAGAAGGGAACTTTCGAAGAAACGGCGTCGTCACTTGAAGCTGGAAAAGGAAAGCACAGAAACCCGGAACGACGGAGATAGGGATAAGCAAAACGAAGACACCACCAATCTAGAAAAAGAAGTGGAGCAAGAAAGTAGAATGGACCAAGAAGACGGAAGGGACCAAGACGACAGAGTTTCACGCAAGGAGACTTCTCAAGCAGTAACTCCATTGAATGAAGAACTAGATCAGGTAGAATTAATAAACCCCCAGGGAGACAAGAAAGAAGGATGAAGTGTAAGTGTATCTAGCTAAATACCGTAGATTGGATGAACGGCAAGCGTGTATGTTATGAAAGTCTTGTGTTGAGCTTACATGACGCGTCTAATCGAGTACGCGAACACAACTGGCCATGGAGCTGGATCCCCACAGCTCAGTTTTATACACAAATTCTGTCTTCAACCAATGTATTTTAAACTTCAACTTTACAACACACAATCAGTCAACATTTATATCTAATCAGATAACGAACTCAATTTCAATTAACTATTGATAGTTCGCGTCTGCGGGAGCTGCAACTGTATTCATCATTGTGTTTTAATTCATCAATTAACTCAAGCAGTTCCCTCGTAGACACAATTTTTTCCCTTGACTTATTAATCTCATCAGGACTAATCATGTCGTCTAAACGACGACGAACAAATGAAAATTGTGAAAATGATTCGTATAACTTGATGAGGAGACAGATTAGTTGATGCAGATCATCATCATATGACTCAGCACGTTCACTTATCTTATCATTCATGAGACAAGATGCCCCTGGATCTAACAGTTTGGCGGTCAGTCGAGATGTGATAAATACAGTGGTAGAGCTGATGTAGCCGTGAATGATTCCCACTTGATGATGCAAATAGTCAACTGCACAAACAATGCCATAAGAAATATCAACTCGTTCGTGTACATTCATCTCTTCATTCACGACTGAATCATCAAGCACATCAGACAAAGACGTTACAACTTTCTCCATTACCAACATGTCACTACCTGTAGACACAGTCACACCATATGTCACAGCTATATTGGGATGGTGGAACATAGAGAAGACAACAGATGAACTGCAAACACCGTTGGCAGGAATGGATAGAAATGTGACTAAGCTTCTATCGCTAAACACTAACAACAGAATAACATAAAATGTTGAGTACACTGATATAAAACACATTACTTGCAGAAGTTTGAGCAGATAAATGAGTACTATTAGAGTTGGTTTGAGGCTTGCTTGAGGATAATATCAAATTTATATGGTCTTGTGCAATCGCGTCTTCTCGAGTGTGAGCTTTCTGGTGCATTGTAAGTTCTGCGGCAAAGTGAAATTCTTCTCCACAATGTTTGCAATGATATTTCTTTTCTTGTCGGTGAGATTTTAAAGGAATATTTAGACGTGAACTAGTAGAAAACTTTTCTCCAAATTCTTTACACCTATAGAACTTTCGTCTATTGTGAGTTCTCATATGAACTCTCAAAGAGCTAGCTTGAGAATACTTCATTTCACACTTCTTGCATTCAAATGGATTTTCTCCTGTGTGCAGTCTCATATGAACTTTCAGACCACGGGATTGAGTAAATTTCTTTCCACACTCACTGCAGTCATACATCTTTTGTCCTGTATGCATTCTGATAACATGAAGTTTTAGATGGCTAGATTTTGTAAAATTCTTCCCACACTCACAGCATTCATATGGCTTTTCTCCTGTGTGCGTTCTGATATGAATTCTTAGATCACCAGATCCAGTAAACTTCTTCCCACATTCCTTGCATTCATATGGCATTTCTCCTGTGTGTATTCTCACATGAACTCTTAGGCCACTAGATTGAGTAAACTTCTTTCCACACTCACTGCATTCATATGGCTTTTCTCCTGTGTGTATTCTCATATGACGTTTGAGACCACCAGGTTGAGCAAACTTCTTCTCACACTCATTGCATTCATATGGCTTTAATCCTGTGTGTATTGTCATATGAAATTTTAGACCAGCAGGTCGAGTAAACGTCTTCCCACACTCATTGCATTCGTGTGGGTGTATGAATCCAGTGTTTAATTTGAGTTTTGACAAACTGGAAAGTTTCTTTCCACACTGTCTGTAGAAATGTGATTTCTCTCCAGGATGAGTCATATTGTTCACATGTAAAGGTGAAGCAGACGAAAATTTCTTCCCACACTTCTCACTGATGTGTGGCTTCTTTTTCAATTTAGGTTTCATTCCACACTAAAAAGTTGATCAACATGTACTTCTACACTTTTTATATAGATCGCCTGATAAAGTTAAATCTTACAAGTAGCAATGAGTGAGTAGACTGAGCCACTGAAGAAAAACCATGCACTACACACACACACACACACACACACACACACACACACACACACACACACACACACACACACACACACACACACACACACACACACACACACACACACACACACACACACACACACACACCACACACGCACGCGCGCGCGCGCACACACACACACACACACACACACACACACACACACACACACACACACTGTTTCCTAGCTACAAAAATTAACACGAAATTAGAAACAATATTGTACGTAGAGCGATTAGTCGCCAACTACACATGTAAATCAGTTTTTCCTACTAGAACCCCATAAAATTCACTGTGCCAAGATTGCAGGGACAAATTTCAAGCCAATTTTTTTCTCTAAACAGTATAGTCTAGACGTAAATTAACGCAGGATCACCACAAATAGATCTGGTGTGACTGTACTTAGATTAACTAATTTGCAAGCACTTGGACGAGCAATTTAACCCAGTCCATCTACGCTTCAACTAAAGCTCTAGACGTAATCAACAACAGCTAATTAATTAATCTAACGTCATGAGATCGAGCGAGAGACCAAACATCTAGCTAGCTAGCGCGCACGCCGTATCTAGAGTTCTACCCTATGGCACGTAAATATTGTGTCCCAAATATTGTGCACGAAGAAGCATTATACTTACAGTTACTGGCGAACTGAAAAGCGTCGCGTTGGAACCATAGCAGAGAAACGAATATCCAGTGGAACGTGCGCTAAGAGCGTGCCCTGAGGGCGTGGTTATTTACATTTCTTGCAGGCTGTGGATCCTAGGATTGGAGGGGGGCGGCGCAAGCTTGCAAGACGTAAGTTACAGTACCTTATAATTTAAACCTTATTCTAGCAACGATCTCCTTGAAGAAGCTATTGAAAACTGTTGTACTTGGCTTTCCAGCCAACAAGTTTCTTCTCTGTCCACTGTGCTCCAATAAAGCTACTTAAATTGGACAGCCTTTCTGAATTAATGTAACACAGAAAGTATACGTTTACACTGAAATTTGGACGAACAGACATATCTAAACATGATTTACACCAAATGTCAAAACAAATAATTTACTGTCTTTTGGACAATCACTAAAGATTATAATATAACAAATACAAACAAACTGAAAGAAAATGGTTAATCACACTTCAGACTTTCAATTGAATTTGGAGTAAGCAACCCTCCTGCTGTGATGAGTTCTCTATCCTGAGTTGAGAATGCAGCATGGAAGCACCGTTTGTGTGTCATGTGTGGTAGATCTCCCATCATATAATTCTACAATAGTAGAAGTAGAACTTAACCATGACCACTGTAGTGTCTCTCCTCCAGTCCCCACCAGTCTGTTAATGACTGACGTCAGTGTTGATGTCTACGTGGTTGTACAGGAGATTGTTCTCCATTTCCTAACACCAACACCTGCACTTTCAACAATATTACTAGAGCAAAATCCACCAGTCAATCCTCCTCCTACAAACACTGTGTTGTCTATAACAACAGAAAAACAGCTCAAACGCTTTGTTTGCATGTCATCCATCTTAGACCAATGACCGCTGTGAAGGTCACACACGCGTACAGTGTTTACTGTCTCCATTGACTCAGTCCTACCACCAACCACATACAGTACGTGAGTTGTCATGAAGAGCAACAGATACACCAATAACTGCAGTTCATTTGGTAGAACTGTGAGGAAACGCCATTTGTCGTCTTTATTCAAATAAAATTGTTCAATCACAAGCTGATGTCTATCTTCATCATCAACACACACCAAACACACACCTTGATGACACACATTCCTGATGTGACAATGCTTTCTGACAAACGTTTCCCACTTATCACGTTTGTAAATGAGAACATACAGCTTACCATCATATACTCCTACCACTAGTCTGCCTTCAATCTCTCCCATTCTATTACATGGCAACCAACTTAGACGAGGCATGTGTACATTCCACTGTGTCCACAACAGCAACAACAGGTCATTCATCTAGAATCAACACAACATGTACAGTAGATGCAAGGAAACGTAAATACAAAAAAAAGTCAAACATCACCGTATTTGCATGTCTATATCATACATTGTAACAAAATGAACATTTCATAAAATAATCAAACTTCATACATGTAGTAATTACCACATCCATTACAACAACTGTCTGCTTTCAACTGTAATTTCTATACAATAATTGACTGTAAATGCACAAATGCAGCCACGTCCTCAAACTCACGTGAGCCTGGCAGAGTCCGGTTCCCGTAAGACACTTTCAGCCTCCCTCAAGTCTGAGCTCACCGCGCCCACTTTCACACACTTCCTTCACTATGTGCCACCCCACATCACAGCCTTGGCACCCCACGTGACTAAATACTACCTACTTCACAAACTCAATTAACTTATATCTATCTCTAATGCGTCACCCAGCAGATTGTATCACGACCAAGCCTCCAAACAGCTCACAGTGACTCTCCACGGTGAGTGAGTCACCAAGTCTACACGAGTAGGACAATAACGTAGAAATACACTCACCTTTCCACACTCTAAAGTTGTTTTGAGAATTTGGAGAGCGTGAACTTGGTGAATCACCCACCGTGGAGAGTCACCATGCGCTGTTTGGAGGCTTGGGCGTGATACACAATCTGCTGAGTCACACATTAGATAGATATAAGCTAATTTGTGACATAGTAGTATCTAGTCACGTGGGTGCCAAGGCTGTGATGTGGAGTGACTCTTAGTGAAGTAGGTGTGTGAAAGTAGGCGCGGCGAGTCCAGACTCACGGGAGGCTGAAAGTGTTATACGGGAACCTGAAAGTGTTATACGGGAACCTGAAAGTGTTATACGGGAACCGGACACTGCCAGGCTCACGCGAGTCTGGGGACGAGGCTACACAAATGCGAGTTTGCTAAATGTGTACACATGTTGATATCAACAAAAGAGACATGCCTACACGTTCTTTTCACACACAAGCATAAAATTCAGGATTTTAGCTAGGATTGCATCCCAACCGTTTTATACCACATTTTTGCTTTGGCCACGCTCCTTGGCGATTGTAAGATTTCCAAGCTACTGAAGAAATATAGATACAAAGAACATTCTTGTTTACGATCTAGATTCCAATTATAATTAAAGTAACTTGGTCTATTTTCGCAAGAATCGGTAAAGCCTCTAGTCAGCAATCATGATCGTTAGTCCTTGTGCGGAAACTCGTAGGAAGCTTCGTTAGGAACTTCGTTTCACCCCTCCGGTATACCAAGGTTAGCTGATGCCAGCTGGTAGAGCTGGTGTGACTACTAAATAATTTCTATGTTGGCAGTCTGGGAAGCGTGCGACGTTTCCGGTATAACGTATTAAAAGTTGTAGGTTTGGCCTCGTGTACCCAGACCGTAATCGTAGTGTTGTTAGAGCAACTCTATTGTTAGGTAAATGCAATTCGACTTCGCAACGACTGATCTGAAATCGTCTCGTTATGAGCTTCCGACTGATGTAATTATCAACTCGCTAGCTTCACGTTTTGGACATACTGGGAATTCTTTCGCGGCGTTAGCTACAGCGCACATAGTAGAAATGTGCCCGGACTTAGCTGACTCAACATGATGAAGATGACTCAACACGTGGGTGTAAATGAATGAACCGGATAAGAATGACTCAACCCGGCTCAACACGCGGATTTAAATGACCGAGAATAACTCAACCTGCAGGGATGCGCGTGACACGGAAGTAGAATGCTGCATGATGTATGGAGGAAGTGGTTTCGCAACAGCAGTTGACAGTAGTATATTATAGTAATAAAAAGCGAATTTATACTGACACATGATCTGGGTTGGTTGTGATTATACTACTACTACTACTATTAGAGTTTATCGTTGTTGTTGTCGCGTTGCCTTCTCTGTACACAACACTGTCAAGCAGTCAGTAAAGGTTGTTACATAATGTCGGATACAGACTCTGAACGACTGGAGGAGAGTGATATCGAAGTGGCTAGTTCTGTATATCTTGCTTCAAGCTCAAAGGTGGTTTGTCTTGACTGGGATTATTGTCTCTGTCATACTGTTGAAAATGCATCATCTGATCCCATTATACAATTTTCGCATCGCAGTTGAGAAAAACTACACGAAGTATCGCGTGTAAGAGGAGATGGCGATCCCACGTACGAATTTTTGTCTAGAAACCGCAGTTCTTCAGACGATTCTCCTAGAGGAGGCTACCACCGTCGGTGTTACCAAGACTACACGAACAAAACTAATGTATTGCGTCTTCTCCGTCGCAAGCAAGCAGAGTCCTCAGCAGTGAAAGAGGCAATACCATCGTCGGCTCAATCTCGCAGTGACAACACAAGACACGTTCGAAGAGCTTTTCCAGTTACCAACTACAGGTTTTGTATTGTTTGTCAAAAAAATATCAGCAAACAAAAACGAACGAAAAAAGTTGTCTCGTTTCCTGTGAATTGGACACCGGTGCCAATCGCCTTACAAAGGCCGCACAACTACACAAAGATGAACGTTTGCTGTTAGCATTACAAGGAGATATCTATGCCAATGAGGATAAATACCACCGATCTTGCTACGTCTGTTTTACAAAAATAACCCGTTAGACAGATCTTGCTGACGACGATGGTGATGCTTGCAAACCAGAATCTGAACACGAAATTACGGCAGCCGACACCGAGGCATTTAGTGTAGTGACCAGCATTGTGCAACACACGCACACTAGAGCGTCGACAGGTTATTCGTACCAACATATTGCGAGATGTATTTTCAAAAGCAATCTCGAATCCTATATATTGGACAGAAAAACTGAAAGACTGTTAAGACCGCGCTTTGGAGAACGTTTGTCATTTTGGTGCTTGAAAAATTAGACCGAAGAAGAAGTGGTATATGCGTCAGACTTTAGAACTGGAGAAGTGCTTCAGGCTCTCCTAGAGTCGTCTTCGGTATCTGGAAACTAGAATCTGGAGAATCCTTGGTTTCTTCAGCTTCGCTTGCTGTTACACACTCTGTCACACCATCTGCGGAATTGTATCACGCAGCCATGAATCTGCGTTCATCTGTGCTCAATCTAAAAAACGAAATGGCTAGGCTACCTATGGCCGTTGACGTCACAGAAGAGGACATTAGAATTCCTAGCGATTTGTACAATTTTCTAGCGTCGATTCTAGGTGGAGGGGAAACTACGTTTGATTTTTACGTCGAACACTCATCCCGAGTGGAGACTGATGCACAGATTCATCGATTAGTAATGTCTTTTGCTTAGGTGTAGTTTATACAACACACAACGGTCGAGTCAAAGCGCCATATCATATCGCTTTATCCACTGCAATTCGTCATCTCATGGGAAACACGACAATTCTCTCTCTGGTGAACAAGTTCGGGCATTGTATTTCGCGCGCACAGCTGGATGAAGTTGATACGGCAGTAGCAAAACAACTACTTGAGAAGAGAGTTTATGTCATACATTCCCAGTAACACTTAGCTTGGTCGACCTGCAGTCTTTTGCTTCGACAATAATGATATCCTGGAAGAGACGTTGTCTGGAAAGAGTTCCACCCACTGTACCCATGGTATAGTCTCGCGTAGCCAGACCCCTTTCCGCCGCGGCCTCCCGGCGAAATGGGGTCTGGTGTACGGCCTTTGATGTCGCTGTGTGCCGCGTAGCCAGAAATCGGCTGTCTAAAGACCGGATTTAGTTTCTTAAACGCTTCACTAAAGACGAGACTGGTATGCACGCAATGCAATCCTATCTCAATAGCTTCTCTTGTTTCGTAGAGAACAACTCGAAGACTACAGCTAGAGTCGTTGCTGTTTGTGAAATCTGCATGTCTACAGCAGGGATTAAACGATTTGGTCTCTTCCTGGTTGCTACTGTATGTGTTCACCAAAACAATGCACAAAACACATGAAATGATTACCCAAACACAGAAAGACGACTCATCTTGTTTCGATGACGTCATGCAACTCCAAGCCCTTCCAGATATCGCTCACTCCGGACTGTATGCGGTCGCTTTAGACGTCAAAAAACAGCAAACAGCACTGAGTACGTTCGCATTCATCCAGTACGTTCGCATTCAGTCTCCGTTGTTACACGAGCGCACAACGCTAGATCGTACGACGTGTCGACGTCGATCATGGCTGCATGAAATCGAAGCCTGTCGACGTCAACGTCCCCGCGGCCGCGTTTAATCGCTGCTGTAGACATGCAGATTTCACAAACAGCAACGACTCTAGCTGTAGTCTTCGAGTTGTTCTCTACGAAACAAGAGAAGCTATTGAGATAGGATTGCATTGCGTGCATACCAGTCTCGTCTTTAGTGAAGCGTTTAGATATAGGAGTGTTAAGAAACTAAATCCGGTCTTTAGATAGCCGATTTCTGGCTACGCGGCACACAGCGACATCAAAGGCCGTACACCAGACCCCATTCACCGGGGAGGCCGCGGCGGAAAGGGGTCTGGCTACGCGAGACTACCCATGGTGTACTATAGTGCAAGTACCGCTGTCATTGTGGAACCGCGTAGCTTTGTGGAACCAGATAACGTCAGAGGATGGAATTCGAACGCACTGGTTTCGTGAACCAGCTCTTACATGTGATCACAAATTCCACTTTAAACAACAAAAGAATTGAATTCTGTGCGGCTGGCAATGTCTGGTTTAGGAAACTCATTGCCCTGCCGTGACGACGTTATGGAACGATGTGAGGCGTCGATATGCCATTTTTACAAGCTACCAATGTGCATGTTCATGTTTTGATTCCGGTTTGGGATGCACGGACCTTGCGGGTGTTGCAATTGTAAAAACAAACGCCAGGAAATGTCCAACACTCTAGAATCAGAGAAAGCTAACTCCACCCCCGAAAAGTTGGACGATACAGCACTACCTTCTGACTTTGATAAAGATGATTCGGAATCTGATTCAGACGCTGATATTGAGTGACCATAATACTTTTATAGATTAATCGCAGTGTATACTATATAGTACGTACACTTGCTGCAGTAGTTATTTTAGCGTATTTCAACGTTGCGCAACGAGTTCATATACTTATCACTTAATTAATAAACGGAGTAGTGTAAATACAATAATAAACAACGTTAGCTAAATCAAGAAAAACCCTGTAAAGCACAAACTGCGCTCTTCTTACGATGGTCTGGTGTCCAAGGCTTCACTAACGGAAATTGATATGCTCTAGTGCAGGTGTCGCACATTTCCGACGCTGCCAACATTTAAAATATTCATGTACTACAACATCCCTTTACATCCGTAATAGAAAACCTTGGTATACCCGGGGGTTGAAATGAAATGACACGCTACGAACTTCCGCACAAGAACTACGTCAGTCATGCGCGTAATCGTATTACCTGTCAGCAGTAAGCATCAAAGACGTGAATGATAGCTAATTGAAGAGCGTTCAACTTTCAAAACACCTCGGGTTTGACGACATAATGATTCTAGCTAGAGCCATTTAAACACATCTACTATCTAAATAAATGCAGCCAAGCATTTGAATGTATTCACAGACACGGCCAGACATGCATATACTCCCACCCATGCACACCGTGTGTATGCAACACAAACACACACACACACACACACACACACACACACACACACACACACACACATACACACACACACACACACACACACACACACACACACACACACACACACACACACACACACACACACCATGTACAACAATTAGCATCATGTACAAACCCTACAAATATTATTTGTAAATCCTGTAAGTTTGTATAAGTAGTTGTGCGGATATAGTACATTATGACTCAAATATCATCAGATTGTTTAAACACTAGGACTAATACTACAATCAATAATTATTAGTCATCACATAATATTCTATTATTATATAAAAACAAAACTCTAATACATTTTGTCATGACGTAATATTAATATATATGTATAAATTTACTATAAATATGGTACAGTAGTTTAGCTGTCTACAACACTGTATTCTACCACAACTAACATCATCACCTCATCTAGTGGAGAAAACTTTAGTCGCATTGCCAAATTGGTGAGCTGCTCTCCTTTCCTAATCACCTCTTCTCTCTTCCTCAACACTTCTCCTTTCTTCCTGTTACTCTCAGTTTTAGCAGCTTTTGCTTGAGCCTCATCAGCTCGTTGTTCCGCAGCTTCAATTGCTGCTCTCTTTCCTCTGTCCAAATCTGCCACTTGAGCCAACAGCAGCTCAGCTTTATTGTTAGGGCTAACTTAATTTATAAAGTCGATCGAGCATTTTCTACATGACATCTACTGTATTCTGATATGCTAAGTTGTTTGTCTTGTTATCAATTAGCCTCATACTTATGTCAAAATAATAATTTATAGCTCACGCTGGTTCCCATAAGACCTACTTGCATACGCTTGCTTGGACAACGTTGTAAACGTTTCTCGTTGCTCCATACAATCGTCAATAAATCATGGCTAGTCATTGTGTCAAATCGATTCAATTATGTCATTATTATTGATAAAGTGACATTTTTGTGATGCGCTACATTGGATAATTATAGTTGCGTTACTGATTTTATCTTAGAGCATGTTCCCTTGTGCTAGTCTTCATTCTCGAATCTCAGTACCGCTTGCAAGGTCCAAGACGGAGCCCTAGTTAACGCATGTTAAATTACTCCTTGTTAACGCGGGTTTGTTCGTCAAATTTGTTGTATAGGTAACGGTTTTTGCACAGTATGAGACTTAATTACCCGAAGCCCGGATTTCCGGGCAATAATTTTTTACAGTAAGGAAGACCAAAAATCAGTAGAGCTGCGTAATTTTTCGGATTTTTCCTCAAACAGTTAAACCACTCATGAACTGCTTAGTTAATTAATTAATTAGATAAATGTGTTGCAGTCACGTGTTGCTGTATGGACAGGCACGTGAGTCACGCGACTAGGCAAGAGCAGTAGCATTGGACCGCCTTTCCTATTGTGTGACTCATTATGGAACAAGATCTAGTTCAAAACATTTACAGAGAACGAGAAGGAGTTGAACTGTCATCACACCAATCTGTGACATTACATGGTTCACCCTTCGATCCCGCGGCAATCTTCAGCTCTCACTCAGTTGGTTCGTTTCCTGCCATGCCATTTTCGCAACCGTTACGTCACTGTTTGCAACGTACATAACGAGCTGCTAATCCTAAATATAGCAACCGCATCCTACGACCTATACGCCTGGTTTGGCAGATCAGTGGTGTCGTTACGCATGTACCTGCCCGGAAAGCCACGACATCCCCAACATTAGTAGCTAGGTGTGCATGACCTCCTACATGCATGATAACTTAGAAGGTCTTATGAAAGTTAAAACCCTAGTAAAAATTAGCAATTTTGAAAGTTTACGATGTCCTTGGTCATATGAGTTCGTTCTGAGCGTGAGTGCTCAGTCCGCTCGTACTGAATAGGGCTACAATGTGCACTGCGGTCTACAACGGGGAAAGGTCGTTTAATTTACGTGGTCTTTTACGTTCACATCTACAAATCCTCAATATATTTTCTTGCAAACTTACAATGAGGAATTCGTAATGACCAAGCACGTGGGATCAAAATATTAATAGTTGTATACGTAGTAATTCTAGACTATAGTTGAAGCCATGGTCTACGCTGCTTCAAGTTCAGGCATAACGGACCGTAATTACGGTAAGACAGTTTAATAAATGAATGCTAATATATTGTTCTCAAATTTTCACTATTGTTCTTAATTAACTACCGCCATCGTGCTGGAGCTTTTGAAAACCCGGCTGATGACGCCATGAGATACGCCCTTGTGTACATAATGTATTTAGAAAACTGTAATGTTGAGTCAAACAGTGAGAGGCAGCTACAGAAACAGAAATATCACTCGCAGCAATGGATGCATGACAGACCATAATCACTTCAAACTGCTAGATTATTCAAACTTTATTCAAAACGTTGCATCTGAGAAATCTTTAAAAATTCTAAATTATGAAAATTGAAAAAGAATCTATATATTTTACCTGTAGATAACAATTGGATTTCATTCAAATGAGAACAATGAACCTGCTAACTAGTCTAATGATTTCTCTAGTGACCTCGTGAAGAGTGTCACAACGTTTTGACGGGCATTGCATCACAACGGAAATGCGTCGAGTTTGAACGGCTAACCTAACCATTGGAAATGACCTGCAAGTGAATGGCAGCATCTTCGTGCTCTGTGCATGATGTACGTCTGTCAGAACGGAAACAACGTATGACCTCATCCTGTATGCAGTATGCCATTTGCTAGCGGATGCTCTGAAGAAAGGAAGCAGAGCGTCAAATCACCTCGTCAGGCGCCGTTGTTATCCACAGTGTAACGTCACTAGCCACCAACACCCGCGAACATGCTTGTAAGCAATCTCACCATTTCTATGATGCCTTTGTTCAAATATACGAGCAACGGACTCATCCGCCGTCTATAGTCTTAGATAGCGACATTCATTAGTCAGTTGCAGCTTGCAATGGATAGCCAGACTGAGCACCAAGTGTTCTGTGGAAGTGCCAATTTCTCATCGATCACTGCCAATCAGAGACAATGGATTGGCTGGGTGTACTACGATGCCTACAAGCAGACCTACACGCAATCGATCCTATGGATGTACGCTATCTTGTCAATAGTTGGAAACGCGGCCGTGATCGCATGGCGAGCGCGGGGATTCGGAAAGGACAAGAACGCACTCTTATCGGTTTTCTTTATCAGCCTGGCGACGTCGGACTGTCTCTGGGGTGTCCACCTGTTGCTCTTCCAGATTGTCATCGCTCAGTGCGTCGAGGTCGACAGCGCATTTAACGTCGACCTCTGCGCTGTCCGCGGCCTCGTGTTCACCGTCGCCGCTCCGGCTGCGCGCTTCAATGTGTTCATTATTGCCTTCTATTTGGGGCTCAAATTCTTATGCGCAGGACAGAGATGCTGGACGCATAAGATGGCCGCCTACGTCACGTCGACGTTGCTGGTTGTTTCATGGATGTTGTCGGTTGCATGCGGTTTGGTGTACTTTCTCAGATATTACAAAGGATACTCGAGGGTTGATAAACTGGGAAGAGACTATGCAGACTGGACTCAATGCTCGCCGACGTCGTGGGGCGTAGAAAACAGCAAAGTCGACAACGCTGGAACTATTTTTATTACGTCGTTTGTCTTCATTGTTCTCTTTGTCATTTCGACGTCCCTGTTGTTCTTGGCCGTCGTCGGTCGACTGCTCTGTTTGCGAAAGAAATTCGGATCCGGACTGGACGGTCGCGGTCTCAGTCGTTGGGCGACCGTGCTGCTCGTTGCCGTAGTCGTCAACGCAGCGAGTTCGATTCCAACTCTGTTTAGGAGTATCCTCGTTTTCACTCACAATCAGTCTGACTACGCAGAGGACGCTGACAAGGAGTTCTACTTGACCGTCGGTGCGATCGCACTGCAGTTTCAGATTGTTATCAATCCGATTATTTACTCGCTGGCCGCGATTGTCCGCTATTGCTTGCGGAGACGAAAAAGGAAGGAGCTCGAGCGGCAGAGGATAGTCGGAGTGGAAGAGTGGCAGACGGTCTCGTCTGCTGTTTGGGTGTCTGACAACCTGCGCGATGCAGAAGGGGACTAGCGTACACGTTGTTGCAAACTTTGCTGTAGAATGTATGTACAGCTAGCTGCATATAAGTCTTTTTAGAGAAATTCCATCACTTTATATTTTTTACTCTGCAGTTATGTACACCCTTATCTTTCCGATTACTTAGTACATTCACATATTCTTCGATGGGTTTACACATCTGCTGAATTTTTAGCTAAATAAAGTTTGTATAAGCGTACACCTATACCTTCTTTATCCGGGCATCTTTGTGTCAAACGTGTACGTAATAAAAATCTACCTCTGCTGTTTCGAAAAGCCTATAAAAGACTGCACAAGAACTTGGATGTATGCAAGCAAGCCCAAGGCACTTAATTACGTCAAAGCAGTCAGAGAGTCATTAATTAATTAGAACAACATCGAGAATGCACGAACGTTGAGCAGCACTCTGATAGATCAAGTTTGTTTGATTCGATCATCAATGCCGTCATTACGATAGTATAAGAGACCGACCAATCATTGCATCGCGAAAGAAGACTGCATGACCAGTCATTTGTTGCCGGCAAAAGACTGCCCAGTCATTGCGTTCCAAA
Organism: Corticium candelabrum; assembly: GCF_963422355.1. Classification (NCBI taxonomy): domain Eukaryota; kingdom Metazoa; phylum Porifera; class Homoscleromorpha; order Homosclerophorida; family Plakinidae; genus Corticium; species Corticium candelabrum. Next base: position 3,450,401 of record NC_085086.1, read on the forward strand.
AAGCCGCTCGGTAACTCTAGACCACAGTAGCGTTTTGTTCAGTTCAGGAGCATTAGGAGTTGCGGTTACTAGTAAAGCTAGCGAAAACGACTGTGTCCGGTGGCTGTCCGTGTCAATCTCGTATAAGTGAGTGCCTCGTCTTCGACTGGAGATGAACTGACCGCTGGCTTTGGCAGTAATAACATCTGCAACATACGGGAGTGCACTCACAATCAATGTGTTACGCCGGGGTCAGTGCTTCTGTACGGATAACTCTAGCCAAGCTCCGGGGGGTTAGTCAGGGCAGGGTAGACTCCTCTCGGAGGCACCTTTCATAGAAACTGACGTGTGTGTGTGTGTGTGTGTGTGTGTGTGTGTGTGTGTGTGTGTGTGTGTGTGTGTGGGTGGGTGGGTGGGTGGGTGCGCGCAAAAACCAATCACGCATTTATCTCCTACTTGTGTGTTTCTATATGAAAGTCTTAAGTCTACGTCTTTACGTCATCTCACGACGTTGAGTACAAAAGTTCACACAAAACATCAAAACCAAATGTCGATCCTAGGACAGCATGCCGATACTCCAATACTCGTACAAAAGTAGATACGCCGTGAATACGAATAATAATCCTGTCACTCTGCGCTCAAAACTGTTACCTCTTCTTGCCAAACAGACCGCCCAGCTTCTTCTTCTTTTGCTCTTTCCTCAGATCGGCCGGAAGCGTTGATCTCGACGAGACAGAAGTGGATGCTACCGACGGATGAGGAACGACGCGAGACGGCTGGATGGCCGAAGAGAATTCGGGTGGAGGAGACGAGGGAATGGGTGGTGGAGACTAGAATAAAACACAAAAAGTTTTGTCCATTAAATATCAAAATGCCCGGATGTTCGTTCGTATGAAGTATAGTGTGTCTATATTAGAGGGTGCGGCTGATAATGTTGTGCTATTAGGTCAAAGATTCTCCGTCTGTTTCACACTGCGTATGCCAGCGTGCCGTTGCTGTAGGTCGTTAAAAAGCCCTAGTTACGAAAAAAAGGCGCAAAGCTGGGGGCAAACATGAATGCCAGAGCACTTCATAAACTTTATAAATATAAAATTAAATTAAAATTAAATTTAAAAGTAAATCTAATAATTTAAATTTATGAAAAATGTGTATGTATGTCTGTCTATCTGCCTGTCTGTCCATTTGCCTGTCCTTCTGTCCGTGTGTAGCATCAGTCACGCCAAAACTGCTAGCCCAATCGCTACGAAACCATACATAAAGACCCCAATTGAAATGGGCGTTTCAACTTTACGAAGAAACCCTTCCTGTGTGTGTGTGTGTGTGTGTGTGTGTGTGTGTGTGTGTGTGTGTGTGTGTGTGTGTGTGTGTGTGTGTGGTGTGTGTGTGTGTGTGTGTGTGTGTGTATGTGTGTGTGTTTGTGTGTGTGTGTGTGTGTGTGTGTGTGTGTGTGTGTGTGTGTGTGTGTGTGTGTGTGTGTGTGTGTGTGTGTGTGTGGTGTGTCTGTGTCTGTGTGTTGTGTGTGTGTGTGCGCGCGCGTGCGTGCGTGCGTGTGTGTGTGTGTGTGTGTGTGTGTGTGTGTGTGTGTGTGTGTGAGCTTTTCGTGTGTGCGCCATCCCAAGGAAGTCGCTTAGTTGGAGGTCAGAGAATGTGATGAAACAATTTAGTACTGCGAGATTTAAGGGATTGCAACTTTGAGAATGTTTGTGATACAAACACGAGATCGAAATGTGTGAAGGAACAAAACCTGGACCACCACACAAGATGTGAATTTCAAGAAAGAAGAAAGAGAAAGACCGCAAGGATGAGCAGAAACGGCGACGCGAAACAAGGCAAACAACATCAACGTTTGATATACATTGCGGTTTTGATGGTTGTGGCTTCACTGCTGTATCATGCCGGTCTTGTAAACTATGCATCAAAGGCAGAAACATGGTCAGTTCCTAACTGGCCATTGTCAGTATTGCCACTACACCTTCCTTCAACAAGGTCTCCACAACCACGAGCGTGTGTGTGTGTGTGTGTGTGTGTGCGTGCGTGCGTGTGTGTGTGTGTGTGTGTGTGTGTGTGTGTGTGTGTGTGTGTGTGTGTGTGTGTGTGTGTGTGTGTGTGTGTGTTGCAACCCTAATAGCAAAGGTGCGACCCTAATAGCAAAGGTGCGGTTATGACTGCTTTAGCGCCATAAAAATCTTGCATGACGAACTGTGACTTGGCATATGACGTCCGATGGCGGGCAGAGTGATTCTAGTGGAAGTGCCTGGTAACGTTCGTCTGGTTTCGAGCGACGCCATATCTGCATTGCACATTTGTGAACCACAGATTGCGTTAAGTTGCAGACTAGTGTATTCTCCATTTTGTCTCGAGTGACACATGTCAGACTAACAAGTTTCATGCGTCAAAAAGTACTGCGCCACACTTCTCTAACATTCTCAGGAAAACGCCCCAAGTAAATTCTGTAGTATTACTGACTTTGTATGAGAACTACGCCAAAGATACGCTGAAGCAGGCCATTGGGCATTTTAAGTTGGTTGGTGCCCTTTTAAAAAGCGGATTCCACATATATCATCGGACACACAACAAAACTTCTTGAAAATCTTGTGACCACCAACAGCAGGCGCAATTAACGCTACGCAACCTTTGGATCCATTCCTTAGAAAATTTCCGGGCCCTGAAGACACTCAATAATGAGCGACCCTTGATGTTACCGCAACGGTCAGCTTCGTATTGACATTGAGAAAGGGGTTTCAATCGCAATGCAGTCTGCTGTGTGTGAAACCGACCTCAAAAAACCCAAATTCTAGCCTCGAACTTCCAGACCAGAGAGCGCGAACACTACCCTGGACCCAAAGGATACTAAAAACGATTTCGAAAGGGCTTATCAAAAAGCGATGTTACATGGTAGTTTAACAGCCTAGGGTCGTTTTACCTAGTTCAATAATGAGATGGAAAGATACCGTGCTTTTGCATTACGTAAACATATCATTTGTAAATGCCATGAGATCTCAAGAACGAAGAAGATATGTCTGCCGTGTTGCGGCGATATCTTGGTGGACGACGCGAAACGACGACTCTTTGATTCTTCGGCAGAACGCTAGCTAGCCTAACCAGTCGAACAATTGCATAAGCCTTGAAAGGTGATGGTCTAGCAACGCTGGTGTGCATGTCCTGTCGCCGTCAGCTTAAAAAAGGTCCAGGAACTGGAGCTGATACTAAATTAAGACGCATGCGTGCACCATATTCTCTACTCATGGCTCTGAAGTGCACTTAGCTTAACAAATTACTGCTAAACCAATCAGAATTCACAACCGACATTCCGGTTCTAAGACGCTGATTGGCTTAGAACGCTGTTTCCGATATCATTTTTGTATCCTTCTGGTCCAGAGTAGAGCTCGCGGGCTTCGCGCGCTCTCTGGTCTGAAAGTTTGAGGCTACCTAAATTTCTACAAGCTAGTAACGTGTTAGACTATGCGTTATCCTGTCCATAGTCATCACTACATCAGGGTGGGAATTGTCGGGGTTTGGGGACCAAACATTACAATCCTACGTAATTATGCCTTACTGCATTCGGAATCAATGCAGTAAGGCATAAGATCGTTGAGCGACTACGCCCCTCTTAGCCTTCCGGTTCCCACGCTTATTTGTCATTGTATTGTGCATGCACAGCGGATGTACACGCAGAGTCTGTCTGTATTCGTTAACTGACTGCTTACTATCTACACAAAGTCTATCACGATTCTACTCATCTTACTGTTTCAAAACTGGACCTCTCCGAAGCACTGCTGCTTCCTGCTGACGGAGGGAGACTTGTAGGTAACGACGCAGCTTTAGACCCTAAACAAGAAAGCATACACGAGACATGACGTCACCAAGCCTAATTCTAGCGTCAATGTCAACGTCCTGACGTTGCATTCAATGTCAGTGACGTCAGCGTGTTCACAATATTGACGTCGACATCAGCGTCGAAATTAATGTTGACGTCGAGGTCGGCGTCAAAAATAACGTTGACGTTGACGTAACGTTGACATCGAGGTCGGCGCCAGCGTCGAAAGTAACGTTGCTGTCGACGTCGACAGCAGCACCGAAAGTAACGTTGACGTCCATGTCAGCGTCAAACTAACGTCGTCGTCCACATCAATTGTGAACCAGCCATACACGTAATAGAACAGGCAGCAATATGTCAAGCCTACACCCACTACATACGCCATTTTGCTTACTCCCAAATACAGAATTTCACAAGATGCATACGCGTTCGTTACAACACTAACCTGAGGAGTAGGCCTGAGGCGGTTGGGGTGGGAGGCGTGTCTGAGGCCGCCCCGTCTTCAGCCTCGCATCCGCAGACGTCGTCGGTGCCTTTTGCACTCGTTTGCTTGCCGCACCCGCATTGATCGCGCGCACCCACTCCAACATATCGTCGCTATCTCGAGCGAGAAACAAGTACTCCGCTCCATTGTTGAGTCTAAAGAGAAAACAAATTAGGAAGACATAATATATTCTCAAATGCAAGGTGAAAGAATTGCGAGTCATGTATGCACTTTGATCCCGCCATAAACTATCATTTCAATACCGTCAATAAATGTTTGTATACAGCTAGGGCTCTAGAGGCCGGTTCATGTTGCACGCCGCGCAGCTCAACGCAGGCGGTGCCGCGCCACAAAAAACGGCATTGCGGGTATGGTGAACTTGCAGACACCAACCGCGAAGTATGGCGGTGCCGAGCCGCTTTGATAGAATCCGGTTCTATTCGAACGGCACTGCCCTTCTGCGGCGAAAGTTATACGTGTCATTGACGGCAAGCAGACCAATCACACGCTAGCTGACGTCACGCGACTTATTGATATCAACCCTAAAGCTTGGATTTAATGCGTTTGATATAGTGCGATACGTTTTGCATCACCGAGCAATGCGGCGCCCATGCCGTCGTTGTGGCGCGGCACCGCCACCGTTGAGCTGAGTGGCGTGAGCCGGACGTTTACAATATAGCGCTAACGCTCAGGTACTTCAAAGAGACCGCGTTGAGTGTCAAACTTCAAAGAAACCTTTGACGGAAACGGTATCGATGCTGACGGTGACGCTGGAGTTGGATTCATTTTTAATTCAGCGTCAACGTCAACGTCAGCGTCAAATTGTAAACCAGCTTTACTGATATGAGAAATAAAATATTGTGTAACATTTAAACACCCCTGGCGTCTATTAAAAAAGAGATGCCTAATAGCTAAACCTTAATAAACAGAACTGATTGTAATGAACCGGATGCGACTGTCTTCGTTTGCAACATCTCAGTCTGTATGTTGACCTGTTGCCATTGTAATCGACCAACTATATGTGCAACTGCAAGGTTTTGGGTACGTGGACGTGCAATGACGTGTAACACGACAGGGTGTACTACATGTGCTAGTTATATAAACACTGACATCTGCATTTAAGAATGAACGTCTTTCCGCCAACTTGTTGGGTTATGTTCCATTGGACGGCCTGGGAGCTTCAGTAGCTTGCAACAATCGTTCATACGGGTATTTTCGGCAGTTGTTATAACAACGCCGATTCTTACCTCAGGCGCAACGCGTTCCTCTTTTTTGTGTAATCACTGGCTACTTCGCACGTGCCATTTGAAACGTTGATGGCCGGAGCGGAGACGGGCATACCCTAAACACCAGACCAGCACCATAAAACTCAACTTCAATTCAAAATAAATTAAAGAATAGTGTACCTGGATGAATTCCTTTTGTTCCTTGTAGAAACACAGTAATTCTTCCATAAGGACTGCATAATAAGGCCTCCATGATCTGACGGTCGCTTTGCGTCCACCCTCGTCCAGTTCATTCTTTCGCTGCAGAACGCCTTCTTTCTCGAATTTCCGGTTCGTACGAGCAACAGTTTCCGGAACGGGTGTGGCCTAAAAGAGTTGAGAAAATGCCCGACTTAAGTTAGGGATTATAGACTTGCATCTACTTTAGGTATTTAAGTAACACAGTGGAATAAGGCAAAAAATTTGGTGGACATCGTGCTCTAGCAAAAGCGGTTGGCCGGACAATTAAATTCTGGGCATTCATTCCTTTTGATTGCACAAATATTTTTGTAATTATCGACATCAACGTTTAGTTCAATTTCTTTATTTGCTGCATCATATTCACTACTGTATCTATTTGCTATCAAATATAAATATAAATTTGGCTTGTTTGCTGTTGTTTTGTTGCATTGCTATTGATCACGATGACTAGGGTTAGAGTAACGACATGAACCGATCAAGAAACAAGCAAGCTTAAATCTATTGTATAGATGCGGGGTCCTAGTTAGGGTTGCAGCCCAACTAGCACAGACCGCATTGTTGTTTTGGCCACACCCATTTGGTGTTTGTGAAACTTTTCCTTCGCTCTCCCATACTGAGCTTGTAAACATTCTATTACGGATGACCAACCGATATATTTCACTCTGAAGTAACGCACGCTAATCACTGGATGAGTCTTAGAATTGTAGTGGTAGGTTTCATGTCAAGCCGTTTGTCAACACATCGCAACATGCAATGTTCTATATGTTGTATACCATGTTTATTACACGATGGTCGATCATATTGTCGAGTAGAAACTGTGCGGTGCCGCAGCAAATCGCGTCCTCGCGTTCGTAACTACAATTTTACCTGAACTTCAGCTTGAATCGGCTCCACTTGTTCGGGTGCTCGATGACGACGCCTGAGCTCTTCCTAAAAATCACGCATTGTGTATGTACATCACGAGTTGATTCGTTAGCATGCAGAATTCATACTCAAAATGATTAGTAGTCGTTGTGTGTGTGTGTGTGTGTGTGGGGGGGGGGGGGGTGCGCACGCGCACGCGTGTCTAGTATACCTAATCTTTGTCCAAGAATGACGCACATGAAACACTCAGAAGGTCTCAGCACGCCATTGCTTTACCTTCCTATGCCTATACAAAAGCAAAAACTCTACTAACCTCTCTTTTCCTCTTCTCTTCTTCCATTGCCGCTCTTTCCGCTTGCCGCTTCTCTCTTTCAGCTTGCTGTTTCTCTTTCTCAAGCCGTTCATTCTCCAGTCTCACCTTTTCTGCTTGAGCATGGGCCTCCGCTTCTGCTTCCTTCCTCTTCCTTCTCTCCATTTCCATTTCTAGTATTCTCTGTTTCTCTAATTCAGCTCTCCTCTGCTCTTCAATTCTCTGACGCTCCATCTGCTGCTGCTTCAAAACTTCTTCCCGCTGCCTCTCTTCTTCCATCTCTTGTTTCTTGATTATCTGCAATCGGCGAGCTTCCTCTTCTTCACGTGATAAACGCTCCGCTCTCTCGAACTGCCAAACAAAAATGTCCTATTCCATCAAAGCCAAGTTGCCAACTCGTCTTATCTTACAAATGTTTCTCTGTTCAGAGCTTGAAACTTCTCCTCTTGCGCTGCGAGTGTCTTTTCGAAGTCATCTTGTTTCTTAATCAATGTTTCAACGTTCTCAAGTGAATTCTAGAACGCGCAGTAAAATATAGAATAAAATCTTTAATATTTTGCAAACTGCAAGATATCTATGAATACAACAAATCACCAGCAACATGCATATACTGCACCGTTTCAGCAACAGTAGTCAAGCATTTAAGTTAAAACCTCATTGATGCGGAAAGCCTCAGACGGACAACGACTGCCTTCTTACCCCAAGTTCTTCGTTTGCTAGGAAAGCGTCTCGCAATGCTATCCATCCTTCGGCCTGCTCGGCATCGCGACGAAATTTCTGCATGTCCAAACAGTCTTCAAACTGTTGCATCCTGCGATCCCACACCAAGTAAAGGTCGGTCCGCTGATCCTCCAACGTCGACATTTTATCCAAAATCTGTAAGACAATAATAACACACCGCTAGAGAGTCTGATTTCCTATATATAATAGACGGCAACGACATACCTCAGCGGCAGCATAATGCTCGGCAGAAACGAGTTCTTGTCCCCTTCAAATGAAGATTCAAATAAAAAAGTTTCATGTCATGTAAATACTGCCTACTTACCAGGCACATGAACACGTTTCAAAATATCAAACAATTCAAGCAACCATTTACATAACCGTTTCGCCTGACAAATTATTGTATTTAACCGTTAAATGCTAGTGTCAATTTGTTATAATATTTTATAACAAAATTTTATTTGTTTTAATTTTTATGTCATAAAATTCGAATTTTATGTTTGTGAATCGGTCTTTCAAATTCATTACTTTTGTGCGAGTACAAAGCATTGCTTTCATTCTAAGCATTTCGATCTTGCCCTTATACAGGCCAAAGGCCACTTAACTGTATTAGCTAAGCTAGAACAATTTGATAACAATCAGTCTGCCTTTGAAAACACAGACCAACAAGAATGATAAACACTTATTTATATAAATAGATTACAAATAACTTTTAAATAATGTATTAAAAATTGAAAGTTATAAATTACAAAGAAAATTTATATTAATTAATTTTTAAAAATAAGTTAGAAACAAACAAATTAAACAAAAATTAAAAAACCCTACTGTATATATATGCGTGTATGCAGCTGTTCGAGGAGGCAAGGTTGACGTTAGAGGTCAACGGTTCCCTATGCTTAATCAAACATTCTCACATTTTGGTCTAACAAATGTGCAGTGGTGTCGCTACGCATGGACCTGGAAAGGTCATAGCCTCCCACAATGTTAGTAGGTGTGGCTTGTTAGAAGATAGACAAGATCTCATAAAAGTTAAACCCTAGCAGCTGGCCTCCCAAATTTTGAAGGTCCTTCGACGCCCTGGAAATGTGACAATGGATATTATGTCCAATGTCCGACAATGATAATTCACAGTGATAATGACCATCTCATTCCTCTTCAATCAGTTTCACTACCCAACTCCCTCAAAAAAGTCCAGTGCGTGTAAATAAACACATCAGATATGTACTGACCCTCCTAATCCATGTATACATAGCCATACCTATCACTGAACGCCTGAAAGCTGTCCTCTCTCGCGTCCATTTCCGCCTTGTGCTCTTTATGCCTCTGAATAAGTGCATCTGCGCCTGACACGTCAATTGCCAGTTCATCAGCCAACAGAAGTGACTGCATGTCGCTAATCCACGAGCTAAGATCGCGGAAGTTATTGAGGTATCGTTGCAACTGCTCCGATTCGTCGAGCTTTGCCTTTCTCGCCTCGGCCTTGTTGACGAGCTTCAGCCAAACTGATTGCATGTCTTCGAGACGTTCTACGATTTCCGATTCCATTTCTGGAAACGAGCGGGATAGGCGCGCCGCTTCAGTGGCAAGTTTGTGTACGCGTTCCTCCAGAGCCGCCAAATCTCTCTAGAATTATATAAGCAAGTAACATTATTAGTTAATGTCAGACGAAGTGATGGAAAATAGGTGTTGCAAGTACAATACGGATATATGCATCACACATAAATACGTACTCATAGTATAAACATATATACACATAATCATAAAACCAAAACAGTAAAAAAATTGAAAAATAAAGAATAATATTAAAAAATTAAAATTAAAACTAAAGAGAAAAAGTATAAAAACGAAAAATAAAAATACTCATAGGATAAACATATATAGACACATAATAAACATAAAACAATAACAAAACATAAAAATACATAAAAATCTTTTAAAATTAAATAAAATAGAAATAAAATAGAAAATAATAAAAAATAAAACCATAAAAGATAGAAAAATAAA